>NC_041396.2:88469156-88769156 GCF_900747795.2 Erpetoichthys calabaricus | reverse complement strand
GTGATTAATGTGGACATTGGTGTGCCACTTTGTAAATGCAGCCATTCATTTAAATTCCATTAGCACAAGTTTGTTTGGCAGTACAGTAGCATGTATTTTAACATTAACTTCTGGGCACAAAGCTGGTGCAAGATCAACTACTTGTATACTGAAGCAGGTGACTGCAGTCTTTATTATTTCCCTTTATTTGTGATTGCCCATTGACCTCTTAAGCTGAACCAAGTAAACAGTTGGTAGAGGAGATAGGAAAAGGCAAAAAAATAAGTGCCTCCAGGTGTCAGTCTTAGATGCACTTCCATTGGTGTCATTAAGTGTATGATTTATGTAATTCAGCAGAGTTCTTTCAGTTAAACTTTATTGATGCTTTTGAGAATTTTCAAGACCTTGATTAGGGTTCCATGAAGCCTCCTCACATTCAGTGTGACAGTGTCTGGCAGGAATGTAATAGTTTGTACTGGACAAAATCCGCATACATGACATGCACACATCACTATGCACGTTTAGATGCTTGCTTGGGTGTTAAAGCAGTGGTGAAAGTACTTGAAAGTTTGGAACACTTATTTGCCAGCTTGGTTGTATGTGGACTGCCTTTACAGAGAAACAAATCACTTGGCACTTTAGAAAACATTGATACATGCCCGTAGGAGACATGATGGCAGAAACTGGAGTGGGTATAAGATGTCTAAAGAGCTGGAACAACATACTATAAGGGGATACTGAATCTGGGAAAATGGGGAATTTTGTAGAAAGGCAAAATTACATAGACTTGATGGTTATCTCCAATTCATAGCTTTTTTTTTTTTACTTGTAAACTTTTCTGTGCAATCCTGTTTTAACTAAAACTAACTTTAGTGTCAAAGTAAGGATTTTTATTTTTTTTTTAATTCTTTGTCTTTCTTTGCAGGCACTGGATAAGATTGCTGCCTACATGAAATCCAAACATTTTATTAAGCATCCAGTGAACAATAAGATGGCATCCTGGGGTAATCAGAAATCTTAAGTCCTCTGCTATTTTCCCAAAGGTGAACCCCAGTTATTTTGTGTTGTGTAGTGATGGCAGTTTGCGTTGGGTTTTTTTTTTTTCCCCCAAATGAGTGGAATGGAGCCTTTTTATTATAAAGAGCACTTAAACCTATACTTTGACAGTTTTTATGGCAAAATTCTTTGTCTTTGCCAGCATAAATTGCATTCATTTAATAAAGTGAAACTGTCTGGGTTCTGATTGTATTTTGTTTTTGCCATACACTAGTAGAAGATATTTATATTTGAATCTTACAATAACACAGATTGAAAACCTCCCAATTTTTTGTACCACTACATACACTTCATAACTACTTGGGGATCTTGCCTGTTGAACATGGGTTTGACTTCCCTGCAGCGAGAATGTAGGAAGAATCTAGGAAGCTTGTCAAAGCAACTTTTATTCGGGGATTTTAAAACAAAAGAACTCTGCCCTGAATAACTGTTCTGCTGCCTTGGGGAGTGCTTCAGTGCCCCCCGGTGAATAATACTTGTATTTCTTTTTTCTTTCCAATAGCATGTTATACAAGACGCTTCAAGTAATATGGGTGTGGTGTGTAATGAGTATGAGACTGCGAACATGCATATCATGAACAGTGTGACTTCTATCTGCAGGTTTAGAACTTTTTAATCTTATTTCTTAAAATAAAGCAGAGCCATTTGTATAGATCAGAGTATTTGAAAGGTTATTTTACAATTTCACCCACAAGTGTAAAAAATAAATGCTCCCAATACAGTACAGTAAACGTAAAACTATCTGAACAGTTTTGAGATAAATTGTATCAGAAACTTGACAAAATTAACTTCTGAAGTTTTTATTCATTAAAGTTTTTGAAATCTACACAGATTGAGTTTAACACACAGAAAAATTAGTAACAATACAGTTTGAGTCCTGTAACCCATTTTAACAGGAAAGGGGTAAGCTTAACTAGACTTAAAACTGAAATTGTGAAAAGATGAATAATGAGCTGGTGCAATCTCTTCTGCAATTGCACCTTTTGGCAGAAAAGGCTGTTCTAACTTGCATTTGTTTTTGTGAAAAATCTAATGAGGGTAAATACTTGTTTTTACAATGTCATTAACAATGGTTTGTCAGAAGTCTGTCATTGTTCTACTTCACCTTTAGAATCTGGTAAGTTCAGGGAGTTCTTGAGATCCATTAAGTTCAGATGGTGTCGGGCCAAAGAGCCTTTTTATTAAAAGTAGAATGAATTTAAGGAGCAGGATTTCAAGTATTTTGGGCTAATTGTTCTTTGACTCAGTTTTAATCCCCCAAAACAAAGAATAAATCTTAAAGAGGTAACAATCATTATAGGTAAAATTTAGACAAGTTTTTAAATACAGTCTTAGATTTTAATTTGACATAAAAAGTATTGTTATACAGAACATGCATAAAGTAGTAACTATAAGACAATCTTAACTTGATTCTACATCAGTCACTTATACTGCAATTTAAAAGAAGATTTAAATTACACACTTTAGAGAATTGTACCAGGCTTCACAGTGCACTCCACAAAAGTTTGTGCCTTTCAGCGACTGTAAAAAGAGCTGCTGCTGTCTCGGCTGCTTTCACTGGCAAGCTGAAAGAAGAGATCAGGAGGAAGAAGGGTTAACCTAGAATTTATCTGTGCTTTTTTCTTTTTAATTCCTTGACCTAAATTTTCTCAAATCTGAGTGCAGTAAATCTGCATGTTTTGGGTGGGTTGAGCTTCCTTTTATCGTGAGAACCACAGCAGTTTACTCCTTTGTTGCTACTGTTCATACGGTTAAAAGGCACTGAAAGGGCATTAGAAAAAGATGTTAAATTGCAAATATTTTGAAATGGCAGTTACATTCAAATAAAACTACTTGTCAGAACCTCCGTAAGGTCATGGCATATATGAGGGTGGATAAACAAACAAGGGTGTTGCTGGGTGCAGACAGATGTGCTTTTTAATTTGTGTGTATTGCATGCTCTTACCAGACCTTTAGGTGGTTTATGCTCCTCTGTCTGGCCATGATGTTCCTTGAGAGGAGTTGGTAAGTCCACCTTTGCAACATTAACACTCTTCTTCATAATTTAAGATGGCCATTTTGAAGTGTGTCAAGGGTGACATTTGATGGGTAAAGGAGTGTTACACTGCATACTCTTGAACTGTTACAGGCTCAGACTTGTTTGCTTTGTCCATGAATGGTGGAAGGGGGGCACTGCAGTTATTTTTAGCCTTACCAGTGTTATTTTTTTACATGACTAACATCCACCACTTTTTTCCTAAATTGGTTAAGTATGCAAATAAAAATTTAATTGTACTTGGTGCAGGTGCCAATAAATCTAAACTTATTATACTTTATTTTTGTGAAATCAAAACCTTAAGTTTCGGAAAAGCCAACACTATTGGCCACCTGAATGTGGTGACTAAGTTCACAATACCACATATACACTGGGTATCTTGTGGTTTCTGAGGGGCTAACAGAAATATTGCAAAAAATATATGCAATAGAATTAAGCCAAGAAGAAATTAGTTTTTTTTTTTTTTTTTTTTTTTTTTAAGGATGTGGCAGAGAAAAGAAAACTATGGAGGATAGTGAGTGAGTAAAAGTAAATAACTTTAAAGTTTCTTAATGGTAGATATTTATGCAAGTCCAGAATATGTGGAAGCAATTCTGCTTTTCAGTTCTTGTTCATATAGAGTTGGGATTCCTTGTAATTAGATTAGATTAACTTTAAGTGATTAATTATCTTTATACTGTTACCAAATGCTGCTTGCAGGGCCAAGCTCTGCAGGAATGTCAGCGTATCAGATATCTCCCGCCACATTCCCCCAGAAAATCATGTATAAGTTTTCTTTGTTATGTAACTTGCTTTATGGTTGTGTTTTATAAAATAGACTAGGCGATTTAAAAGATTTTGCCAGGAATGGGAGACCATGCCTTTTCTTTTGTTCATTCCTGTTTTTCAAGAAGGGTATATGTTCATAATTGGATTTAAAACCGCCTTTTTCATTAAGTAAATGTTGTGTGAAATTAGATGGAATATGTTCCAAGAAATCTCCTAAAGCAGTTGATATTACTGTGTATCATAAGTTCCATAAAACTTACAGCTGCCATTAGAATGGACTGTTCAAAGAAAAGCCATTATCTCACCGCTAGGGATGACTTCACAGCCTGTAGTTGGAAGAAGACTTTCCCGCCCTCCTCTGGACACACAGTCTTGATCTCTTCACGGGTCATTCCCAGGAGCATGGCACCACTCAACACCCCCAGACACTTCACGGTGCTGTGAAGACAGAATTCAACAAGTTGGGTAACCAGTTCCTTCTGAGAAATGTTCATTGTGTTTGGGCTTACTGTAAGCAGTGCGAATCTGCCCTTTAAACGTTTTAGTTTTGACCTCACCATATTTGAGTACTTCCATATATTTAAAAAAGCACCCTAAATATTTTCTTTAAAAAGTGTTCAGATGCCCTTCGGATGGCTACAGGCTGACAACTTGCACAATGTAAGGTAAAACATTTTATTGTATATTGGTGGACAAATTAATAAATTGAAGCATTTTTTAAATTTCTGTAGAAAAGCGGTTTGCAGCCTCTCTGATGTTTTGATGATGTTGACGTGGGGGTCCCACTCGCACTCACAAATGTCACTTACATTTTGGTGAAGCCTTTGTACTGAAGCCACACTTTCACTTCTTCTGGCCTGGATTTCTTGTTCAAGATGGGACCTTGTCCGATATCCTATTTTAGGACCAAAAGAGATCAGAAAATGAGGGTACGGATTGTATTGAAAACCTTGATTGATTGAAAACCTTGACTGCCAAGGTTTTACATCGGAGATCTAATTCAGTGATCTTGTTATGGGCAGTGTTTGGGTTAATACTGGTAAACATTGCCATCCATCATCTGACTTTACTTAACCAACAGCCTGATACGAGTGGCAGAAGCCTACCTTGACTATAGTGTGCACTATGGACACTTGAGATTTTCAGCCAGTTGCTGTGCACTCCATTTTGGGTGCTGGGGTTTCTCCACTTATTCCAAATATGTATACAGTACGTTGTACTATCTAATCATTCTAAATGTGTGACAGTGTCCTATGATGGACTGCTATCTCATTGAAAGTAGAGTGCCCACAGGTAAATAGTTTATTTAGTTTGTCTAGGCTTTATTTGCTATAACCAGGCACTGACTCAACATAAAGGTGGAGATAGCTTTAGTTGAAAGCCAACCGTGACATCCCTCCTAACCTCCCTCCTCAATTAGTATTCTAAAGTGGACAAAGACTAGAAAACTGTCAGAGCTCCAATGTGGACTGAAGGGTTTGGCAGTAGCTTGTTCAATCACCCAACAGTTGGAGGCCCATGTTCAGATGGCCTTGTGAGTTTCATCTGGTTAGATCTGTGCAGGCTACACCAAAGATGTCAAGGGAAACATGTTGATCTTTTTAACCAAAATGATGTAAATATGTCCACCGTTTAACACTTCTGTTAATCAGGCAATAGTCCTGTCTTCAATTCAAAAGCTTGTTTCTGTGTGAATGTGTTTCCTCAGCATGCACTGGCACAGATTTATTTAACAATATTTTAGTAAAAAAAAATACATTTGTTTTGCACATTGTGAGCTTATGACTGGAAGACAATATGAATTGTGACACAAATAGCATGGATTTTCTTCATGGATGTTTTTATATTGTTTGTGTCTATGGTGAGCATTGTTGGACAACATAATTCTGTTAGAAACTTTGCTTTGTCCATTTTCCATGAAATGATGAGAATTTTTTTCCCAGCCATCACTGCAAATTACATGTGGGTAAGAAACACATAAAAACTATCATTTTTGGGTGGAGAATTCTTTTAAGATGAGGGAGGCATGCCAAAGATTGTCTGGCAAAGCCAAATCATTACACGTGACCTGGCTCAAAGACTATTTCAGTCCGCATAAAACATAAGCTTGGGTATTGCTTTATTTGCGTGAAGATGATAAATTTGACCTGCACTGAGTAAACGGCCAAGAAAATTTTCGCTGCCTCATGTTTGTCAAAAGACAGGAGACTGTTCAGTCCTTGAAGCCTGTTTGCTTAGCTAATAGCTAAACTGTCCAAGTATCTCATTGAGATTCTTCAAGATTGTCAGGGTTTCTGCTGCATCTACTTATGTCTTGGTAGCTTGTTCTAGAATCCCACAACTGTTTGCATAAAGAAGTGCTCCCGTCAATTTCTAGTGGTGTCCTCAGGTACTGTATGTGTTTCAAAATGTGATTGAAAGCATTATGCTGGATCTACTTTAGCAATGATTTTAATAATTCTGAAGACCTGGATTAGGTATCCACATAGTCTCCTTTGCTCACGACTACAAAGGTTTAATTTGTGGGGTCTTTCAGTGTAGAACGTGTCCTTCAGTCCTGGGATGCACTTGATTGCTCTCCTCTGCACTGCTTCAAGTGCTTCTATGTTTCTAGTAGCTTGGTGGCCAGAACTGCATTCAGTACTACAGATGTGATCTGCTGTAACTAACATATAATTCAATCATAATGTGCAACAATGTATATTCAATGATTTTTGTGATATAGCCAAACATTTTTTCTTTTTTAATTGCTTCTTTACAATGCTTGCTTATACAATGAAAATGTGTCAACATAAACTCTTAAATCATTTTCAAAGGTTGCTTCCTATATGACCATGTCTCCCATCTTGTATTTTATAATTGATGTTCCTGCTGCCCACATGTAGCACTTTGCACTTTTCTATATTAAGCTGCATTTTTTTAAGGTTTCGCTCAGTTCTAAATTTTGTGCAGGTCTTTTTGAATTCTGTTTGCTGCCTCCTCAGTATCTGCCATTGCTCCAATTTTAGTATCATCTGCAGATTTCTGAAGTTTGATTTCAGTATAGTTAGTAATGTCATTAATATAAATCAGAAAAAGTAAAGACTCCTGGCAGACCCCTGTGGTACTCCAGTGCTGACCTCACTCCACATGGAGCATTCTGCTCGTATCTGTACTTTTCTGTCTTGCTTGTTATCCAACTTGAGATCCAGTTTTATGGGTTATCTCTTGTTATCTCTACAGCTTCCAGTTTCAGGATTAATCTTTGGTGAAGGGCTGTATCAAAGGCTTTTTGAATGTCTAAGTAAATAATGTCATATGCTTTTATTTACTTTGGCCTTCTGGCTTTTAAAGGTTTTTGAATGTGAAAGAACCAAACCAGAAAGCGAGAGAGACAGTGTAATGTTTAATCGTTCTCTCTCATGCAGAGCTGGAGTGAAGGCTGTGATGTTACAAAGTGAACGCATCCCTTAAAAAATCAAGAAACTACATGTCTGCTTTAAAAGATGACTGAGAGGAGCTGCTCCCGTTTTCTTTTGTTTCCTTTCAAGCCTGCATAACAGCAGTTAGTATTTACAATTTATTAAATGCAATAGGCTATCTTTATTAAATCAAGTGTGGTTTATTTAAAGTGATATAAATCAAAGGGGGAAAGAATCCAAAGATAAATGAAAGGGGAAAAAATAAAAGTAGGGACACTAACTTAAAGTCTCATGAATTTATGGTTTTGATGAACCTGCTAATTAATTACTTATTCAATGTGAGGCATAAGAGATGAAGACAAAGCTCAGCAGTATGCCATCTGTTCAAGTGTTTGCCCCATTGTTCAAATTTGTCTCGATTCTCCACAGTTTTAGCTTTTCCCGTACCTGAGTGAGACAATGCAAGGCAGAAACCAAATCTGGAAGGGTTGCCAGTTCATCAGTTGGCGCACAGCTCGCCGTTCACTTTGCTGTGACTTATTAAGCATTCAAACATACAGCTATTTATACTGACTCCTAAATCCTCTTGGGTAATTAAGTCTGCTAAATAATGACTAATGATAATAACATCAAATAATAATTTAAAGCAGTTGTATTTTCACAAAGTAAGGTGTGTAATGTATTGCTTAAAAATGGGAAAGAGCATGTAAGGTTTGCAGGTTTGGACAAAAGTTCTTCATTTTTAAATAGATAAAACCTACTTATACAGCACATGGTGACAGTGAACCATAACCTATCCCAGAAGCTGCAGACCCAAAGAAGGAAGTAAGCCTGGAAAAAACACCAATCAGTCACAATACTGTAGGTCAGATGAAATGGAAAAATGGCAGGATAGAATTTGAGAGTCACTATACAAAAGAATATGGAATTCTCAGCAGAAGATGGCCGACACAAAGTACAATGTAAGTCGTTTAATTTGCTTGTGTTCTCTTTTGTATGAATATTTATCCGAAACCATTGTAGCGTCTTAGTATAATCTATCAAGGGTTATTCCACTGAATCACCATAATAAATAAATGCTTTGCCATGTAACTGTCATTCAAATGTTTGCTGGATTGATGGGTCAGAATGGTGCATTTGTCATTTACAATTAAAAACTGTCCAATATAAACTCTACTCAGTTATGGCTGAACACATGTGAAGAAGGGAAACTCCTAGTGCACCACTGAGGTGTATTGATGCAGATTAATCTCCTTGCATATCTGATATCTACATTCTTAGTGTAACGGGAAAAATCGGACAAATCCTACCACTGACACCACTAATTTTGAGGCAGTAGTCACTAAATGGGATACAATGGTGAAAGTTCAAAGATTATAGAAGCTATATAAACTACTGATTAATTAGTGAACATCATCTCTTAGACAACCCAGATTGTCCCACCTGCTCCATATCTTGCTGTTCCTGAGTGGATTCCAGAATGTTGTTGGGGACAAAGCCTTCTTCTCCTTTCATATCCCTCACTTTCCACCACTGTTTGGTGTTGTTGAGCACCTGCAGAGGAGAAAAAATGCAAATCAGTTTTATCGTTGGCCTCAAAGAGTGATCTGAGCTCTTAGGTGAGCGGAATTTGGAGCATTTGTATTGGCTCGGCAACTGCTGGGTTTATAGCAAGAACTGCAAGGAAGAAGAAACTGTTATTCATAACATCCTTATGAAAAGAAAATAAACACAAGATGAATGAAATGAGCAACAAAAGTGTATATGAAATCAGTCTATTTATCTAGGGGGCTTGTGTGCATGGAAAAACCTGGCCTGACCAGCATATGACTGCTTACTTGACATTATGTTCACTTCTTTCACTAGTGGTCCGCGCATAGTATTTGCCATTAAAAGGTGAAAACCAGACAGCGTCAGATTATGGTGTCTATAGGTTGCTTGTTCAGCACAATACCTTGACAAACTGCCATTTATACAAACTCCGTTTGATTGGATAGAATTGTTTCTTCTCATGTCAATCTGATGTATCATAGCACATGTACACCATACCAATATAACTATGAGATGATGCTGGTGATGACTGGTAGCTTGAAGAAGTAACATTACAAATGAGACTTTTGAATCATGTCCCATGCCTTCATAACACTTTCTACCATATAAAGACATAGTGACCACCACACAATTCCTTCAGTCAAACTGTTGCATATCTTTTACTCCTTAAAGATAATAATAATAATGTGCTTTGATTAAACAGGGATGACAGTCTGTGTTAGAATTTGGCTTGGTTGCTACATAATCTGGCATTGAACGGTATGTCAAGAGTGTTTTAGAGGTGAAAAGAGTGTTGGACGGAATGATGATTATGAAGCTGGAAATTGAAGGTGTGCTGAATGTTGTTAATGCATATGCCCCCGCCATGTTGGGTGTGAGATAGATGAGAAAGAAGATTTCTGGAGTGAGTTGGATGAAGTGATGGACAGTGTAGCCATGGGAGAGAGAGAGAGATTGGTGATTGGAGTGGATTTCAATGGGCATGTTGGTGAAAGGAACAGAGGGGATGAGAAGGTGATGGGTAGGTATGGTGTCAAGGAGAGGACTGAAGAAGGTCAGATAATAGTGGATTTTGCGAAAAGGATGGATATGGCTGAGGTAAATATGTATTTTATGAAGCGGGAGGAACACTGGTTGACGTACAAGAATGGAGGAAGATGCACACAGGTAGATTATAACCTACGCAGGATGGTCAGTCTGAAGGAGATTAGAAACTGCAGAGTGGTGGCAGGGGAAAGTGTAGTTAGACAGCATAGGATGGTGGTCTGTGGGATGATGTTGGATATCAAGAAGAGAAGAGTGAGGGCAGAGCAAAGGAACAATTGTTGGAGGTTGTAAAAGGAAGACTGTAAGGTGGAGTTTAGGGAGGAGGTGAGATAGGCACTGGGTGGCAGTGAAGAGTTACCAGACAGCTGGGCAACTACAGCAGAAGTGGTAAGGGAGACTGCTAGAAGGATGCAGGGTGTGAGATCTGGACGGAGAAAAGAGGACAAAGAAACCTGGTGGTGGAATGAGGAAGTACAGTAGAGTATGCAGAGGAACAGGATGGCAAAGAAGAAGTGGGGTAGTCAGAGATGCAGAAAGTAGACAGGAGTACAAGAAGATAAGGTGAATGAAAAGGCATATGATGAGTTGTATGAGAGGTTGGACACTAAGGAGGGAGAAAAGGACCTCTACTGATTGGCTAGACAAAGCGGGTAAAGACATGGAGCAGGTTAGGGTGATAAAGGATAAAGATGGAAATGTACTCACAAGCGAGGAGAGTGTTTTGAGCAGATGGAAAAAGTACTTTGAGGGGCCGATGAATGAAGAGAATGAGAGAGAGAGAGAAGGTTGGATAATGTGGAGATAGTAAATCAAGAAGTGCAGTGGATTAGCAAGGAGGATGTAAGGACAGCTATGAAGAGGATGAAGAATGGAAAGGTCGTTGGTCCAGATGACATACCTCTGGAAGCATGGAGGTGTTTAGGAGAGATGGCAGTTCAATTTTTAACCGGATTGTTTAATGAAATCTTGGACAGTGAGAGGATGCCTGAGGAGTGGAGAAGTAGTGTACTGGTGCCAATTTTTAAGAAAAAGGGGGATGTGCAGAGCTGTAGTAACTACAGGGGGATAAAATTGATAAGCCACAGCATGAAGTTATGGGAAAGAGTAGTGGAAACTAGGTTAAGAAGTGAGGTGATGATTAGTGAGCAGCAGTATGGTTTCATGCCAGGAAAGAGCACCACAGATGGACAGGATGCAAGTCACTATATCTAGCAAAGACTGAATGCTTTGTAAATCACTTGATTGCAGGACTCATTATAAACAACTGTCAAATAAAGAATAATGGACTGTTTTACAAAGATCTTTGTGATTTATCTGAAAAACAAACACACTGCATAGAATAATGTTTAATCATTACAGACGACTCTGACATCTCAGAGGACACCCTTCACATGTCTAGGGCTGCAACAATTAGTCGACGTAATCGACAATAAAACATCGTCAACGTGGATTTTTTATTGTTGACACGTCATAAACAGAACCTTCAATAGAGGCTCCAGTCACAAAGAACCACTTTGGTTTTTGTAAGTGCAATGCACTACATGAACGTCTGGGGGCAGTATCGTTTGTTATTGTTTGTCAAGACTGCACACAGTCCTACCAATGAAGAAGAACGTAAAGGAAAATAAATGTGGTTGCAATGACGAGTCGGATAGAGAAGGAGGAAGGAGATGGAAAAAATTGAGACAGAAACTTTCTAAAGCGTTCTAAAAAGTTGAATGCAAATTATGCAAAGCGGAGCTTTCTGTTCACAGCAGCACCACCGCGATGCATGAGCATCTCAAGCGCAAGCATCCTGGAGCTGTGATACCGCAGTCTCCTGAGAGGTAAGTTTTAGCGAGTAAAGTTAGTGTCACGTGATAACATTGATGTTTCTACTATAATATGTATATCAAGGTTTCGACAATGATAGTTAACCCTTAAACCACCACATACTTGGGGGTTAATGCAAAGAGAATCACAATTACTGCAACACTGATCATTTTACACACTGCAAATGAACTCTAAAAACTATTAAAAAAAACTACTGCAACAATCTATTATATGTTCAAGGTGCAACTGACGCCATTGATTCAGTAAATCACCGAGCCAACTGCGCTTGAACTGGCTGCACGCAAACACACAGAGGTAAACGCTGATGAATGCAGGCTCCTCTAGTGCAGCGGCTGAATCCCAGAGACGGTGGGGCTGCAGTTCTGGTGGAAGGCAAAGTATCCCACTCTTGCCTTATTAGCAAAATCATTCTTGTGTATTCCTGCTACCTCTACTCTCTCTGAGCGTCTCTTCTCAGCAGGTGGGAACATTGTCTCAAAGAAGAGAGCCAGCCTCACACCAGAGCATGTTGAAATGCTGACGTTCTTGCACTGCAATCAGGAATATATGAATCTTTTATAAACTGTACATTATTGTTTAACTTTATTTGAATTGAAGCTTTATTTAAATTTTTGGACTTTAAGACACACCAGTGGCCATTTTTGGTTAAGTTAAATGAATTTTTTTGTTTAAAGACTATATGCACTTTAGTTTGTATTGTTTAATGTATTTCTTTTTTATGGTGATGGTCACACTAATATAAAAACATCTGATTATTTTCAAATTCATATGTTTCACTGGTTGTTTTTTTAATCTGATTATTATTAATTTTAATCATGTTAATGCAGAGACATCAGGGTGACATTCACAAGTGGACAGACGTGAGCAGATGAGGTAAGACATGCACTGGAGCCCAGAACAGGATGTGCAACCACAGGTCGCAGGCATCAAAATAGTCAGGCATGAAATAATCATGACTACTTGACTAATCGGAAAAAAAAATTCAACTGCAATTAATCATTAGTTGCAGCCCTACACATGTCCATCTGATTTTCCCATTCCATGTTCTTGGAGAGCTAAGGACTATTTTAAAAACTGAGTACAAACCAGGAATCATTAACATGCATCTTCACACTGGGAAATTTAAAGTCACTATTTAACGTAACAAGCATTTATTTGCAATGAAGAGGGAAGCCATATTCCCTAGAGAGAATCCATATGGACAGAGGGGGAATATTCAAAATCTAAAAATCAAGCTGAGGTCCCTGGAATTGTGAGGCAGCAGTGATAACGACTCTACCACCATGTCATTCATAAGTAAACTGTACAAAGATATTAAATACAACGTTGGCACAGACAGACAGTTCTCACCTCAACCAGGTCTCCTTTCATGACTGTCAGCTCCTGGTTGTTTCTGGCCACAAAGTCATACATGACACGCATTATGTTTTCTGCATGCTGGGGCCTGTGATAAGAAAGCACAGAGCATAAATGTTTACTAGTGTTTTGTGTGTGTAGTAGCACAGAAACTGTGTAGGAGGATATAGCTGATATATAGTAATGGGCACACTGTATGTGACAAGAAGTAGTGTGACCTCATGGCCAACTGTGTGGCTGCAGTGGGCGATCCTGAATGAGCCACATGACCGTGCTGCGCTTCACGCACTTAATATCTATCTATCTATCTATCTATCTATCTATCTATCTATCTATCTATCTATCTATCTATCTATCTATCTATCTATCTATCTATCTATCTCAAATCAAGGTTGATGGATTGCTAAATCAAGCATAAAATAAATGTTTAATTTATAATGCCCTCTGTAGACACAACATAACATGGAATGTATTAAGAAAAACACTGTTTTGCCAATTAGTTTCTCATTATCAAATAAAGATATATACAATAAAATGAAGATTGACTGATTGATCGATTGATTATACTATACATTCTGATAGGCCCTATATGAAGGGCACTGTACAAATAATGGCCTAAATGGTAGAGTAAATCCCTATAGCTTTTGGTGAACTCCTATTTAAAGTGAAGTCTGGCTATTATTATGAAGCTATAAGATCATTGCTTTGGAGCATCAGTACATGTCCATTTATTTTCTGAGCCTACTTCTTCAGGCCAGGGTCACAGGGCACTGGAGACTAACCCAGGAGAAGTCCACATCTGTACAGTAACAGAAGATGCCAGTTGTACTGTTATTTTGAGTTTCACAGGTTGTCCAAGCAAAAAGAGGCAGGCAAAGCAAACTCCATACACAAGACCCAACTTAACAGTGGACAACATCTATTTACTTGACCTTTTACTTCATCTTTAACTTTAAAATTTCTGAACAGCATTACTGTAACATTTCAAAATGTGTATTGATTTTATAATTCAGTGTCACATTAATTAATCATTACTGCAATACAACTCTAAGGATTTAGTTTAATTCCTGGACTAGCCACCGCCTATTTGTAATTTGCACGTTTTCTCTGGGTGGGGTTGTCCTCATATTACTTAAAGATGTGACTGTTAGCTTATCTCACTCTCTCTTTCCCTCTGCCAATTTAACAGCCATTCTCTGTCTTTGCCCAGGTTACTAAGGAGTTATCGGAGCTGGCACTCCTACACTGGTGTGTCTATGAGATTGTTCTGTGATGGAATGGTGTCTCTTCCAGGATTGGTTCCTGCCTTGTGTTTAATGTGCCAACTATCTACAACCCTGGAATGGAAAAAAAAAATATACAGTGGTGTGAAAAACTATTTGCCCCCTTCCTGATTTCTTATTCTTTTGCATGTTTGTCACACAAAATGTTTCTGATCATCAAACACATTTAACCATTAGTCAAATATAACACAAGTAAACACAAAATGCAGTTTTTAAATGATGGTTTTTATTATTTAGGGAGAAAAAAAATCCAAACCTACATGGCTCTGTGTGAAAAAGTAATTGCCCCCTTGTTAAAAAATAACCTAACTGTGGTGTATCACACCTGAGTTCAATTTCCGTAGCCACCCCCAGGCCTGATTACTGCCACACCTGTTTCAATCAAGAAATCACTTAAATAGGAGCTGCCTGACACAGAGAAGTAGACCAAAAGCACCTCAAAAGCTAGACATCATGCCAAGATCCAAAGAAATTCAGGAACAAATGAGAACAGAAGTAATTGAGATCTATCAGTCTGGTAAAGGTTATAAAGCCATTTCTAAAGCTTTGGGACTCCAGCGAACCACAGTGAGAGCCATTATCCACAAATGGCAAAAACATGGAACAGTGGTGAACCTTCCCAGGAGTGGCCGGCCGACCAAAATTACCCCAAGAGCGCAGAGACGACTCATCCGAGAGGTCACAAAAGACCCCAGGACAACGTCTAAAGAACTGCAGGCCTCACTTGCCTCAATTAAGGTCAGTGTTCACGACTCCACCATAAGAAAGAGACTGGGCAAAAACGGCCTGCATGGCAGATGTCCAAGACGCAAACCACTGTTAAGCAAAAAGAACATTAGGGCTCATCTCAATTTTGCTAAGAAACATCTCAATGATTGCCAAGACTTTTGGGAAAATACCTTGTGGACTGATGAGACAAAAGTTGAACTTTTTGGAAGGCAAATGTCCCGTTACATCTGGCGTAAAAGGAACACAGCATTTCAGAAAAAGAACATCATACCAACAGTAAAATATGGTAGTGGTAGTGTGATGGTCTGGGGTTGTTTTGCTGCTTCAGGACCTGGAAGGCTTGCTGTGATAGATGGAACCATGAATTCTACTGTCTACCAAAAAATCCTGAAGGAGAATGTTCGGCCATCTGTTCGTCAACTCAAGCTGAAGCGATCTTGGGTGCTGCAACAGGACAATGACCCAAAACACACCAGAAAATCCACCTCTGAATGACTGAAGAAAAACAAAATGAAGACTTTGGAGTGGCCTAGTCAAAGTCCTGACCTGAATCCAATTGAGATGCTATGGCATGACCTTAAAAAGGTGGTTCATGCTAGAAAACCCTCAAATAAAGCTGAATTACAACAATTTTGCAAAGATGAGTGGGCCAAAATTCCTCCAGAGCGCTGTCAAAGACTCATTGCAAGTTATCGCAAACGCTTGATTGCAGTTATTGCTGCTAAGGGTGGCCCAACCAGTTATTAGGTTCAGGGGGCAATTACTTTTTCACACAGGGCCATGTAGGTTTGGATTTTTTTTTCTCCCTAAATAATAAAAACCACCATTTACAAACTGCATTTTGTGTTTACTTGTGTTATATTTGACTAATGGTTAAATGTGTTTGATGATCAGAAACATTTTGTGTGACAAACATGCAAAAGAATAAGAAATCAGGAAGGGGGCAAATAGTTTTTCACACCACTGTAGGTATTAAAAATTGTTAAGTTATATTATTTTTATTATGTGGTAACTCCTTTTATTTTAACAAATTCTAGCTAATAATAACAAGTAGACCTAATGCATATACACGATCAATAGTTGCATGACCGTAAATCATATGATGTTGGAGCACTGAATCATGAAACATAATGGGAAGAGGTTGGAGTAGTTCTTACATGCCATTACATAAACAAGCAACCTTTTAAAGAAAACTACAGTATATGGTAATCATTCTCATACACTTTTTGATATGCAGGGCAAGTAAAAGGTTTAGGGGGCACAGTGGTCTGAAAGTAAGTCAGTGATGCTGTTTGTGGTTTAAAGTTCAATGCCTTGGCCAACAGCAACATTTTGGGAATAACCAGTTGGTTTACTGAGAATAATTAGTAACAGTTTTTTTTCTGAAAAGTGAATAATTTACAGAAAAACATACCGTGTTTGTGGGGAGTTCCAGGATGAAGACATCTGCTGTTTGGGCAAAAAAGACAGATAGGTTATTTCTTAAGTAAAATGTCAGATACATATCTCTTACAATACTGTTTTCTTTTGACGTTGTAACTGTTTTTTGTTAAACACAATCAAACAGCTACATTTCTCACCTCTGTCTTATTTATGATTTAAATCCTCTTTAAAAGTATTTTTTTGTGTTTACATTTACTCTGGCAGTGTAAAACGCAGAGGTGTCTTTTATTAATTGTTCTACTTTTTTCAGTAGTTTTAAATTTCAGCAGTACATTCTGTTACATCTAAAGGAAGAGAATACTCAGTGCCTTCCACTCAATTCAGCTGCTAGCTAAGGAAAGTTGGAATGGAAGCCAGCCACTACAGTGTTCTCATTTCTTCAAGTTTTGTTTCAAAGAATTATTAGTTCATTTTTGGGGCACCTATGTTCTGTAGCTTTTGCATTATCTATGTGAAAGCCGTCCACTGTAGAACCAATTATAGTAAAGGTATAGGCCACTGCCATGTCAATTGGTGTGCTAGTGCTGGATGTTCATTAAAGGACCGAAACTTGTATTTGTGTTATTTGTTTAATTCATTTGTCTCTGCACCTCTGTCACCTGTAAGTACACATTTTCTAAAGCCTCTGGGTTTCTAGATTTGATCTCCTTTAAAATATTTCTGTGCAAATGCACCAGAAAAACATTACTTCCACAGTCAATTCACATTGAGAACACACACTAAATGCTCAGTAAAAATTGGTTGTGATGAACATCACCCCTGGTTTCTTAGGTTTAAGGTTCTGAATCCCTCAGCCAAGCTTTGAACAAAGTAAAAAAGTTAACTTCCAATTATGAATTTTTTTTTTCTGCTAACCTGCTTGGAATCATGATGATTTTCTGAA
This sequence comes from Erpetoichthys calabaricus, assembly GCF_900747795.2. Lineage (NCBI taxonomy): Eukaryota > Metazoa > Chordata > Cladistia > Polypteriformes > Polypteridae > Erpetoichthys > Erpetoichthys calabaricus. The sequence goes on along the minus strand of NC_041396.2, from coordinate 88,751,792 downwards.
GGGGCTCTGTAGCTGTCACGTTCCACTCTCCCATGATCCATGTACTCTTCTGTTTCTTGGTCTGCAGAAGGAAGTGGCGGAAGCTCCCACCCATCGTAAAACACAGGGAAGTAAGGAGGAATCGAGTCTGATTCTGCCCATTGCGACCTTGAAAGAAAAAAAGATGAATAATTCTGATTTTTCAATCAAAGGTGTGTGTGTATTATAATGAAGTTTGTGAGACTTAACAGGAGCATTGGTTGGGTTCTCTTACATCTGCCCTTGAAGATTAACACACACACACACACACAGAGATACTAGACAGACAAAGTGGTCGAGTTGTGCCAATTTTCAGTCACTCTGCACTATTTCACATTGAATTCTCAACACGAGGACTCACTATCACCAGCACTAACAAACATGTATCATCGTGACACACATAAAAGCAAAACTCTTTTGGTTATATGCCATTTACCAACCAAAAACTATCTTACTTTTTCCGCAGTTGTTCTAATTATTAAGGAGTGACCTCAATAGCCTTGATAAACCCTGTGGGCAAAGAAGTGTCAATTTTGCCACACTTGGCCCCTTTTATTATTTCAATTACTGTAGATAAAAGACAAAGTATATAAAATATAAAAGCAATGTGGTATTTAATAACGTATAACAATACCAAATAGATGACAATATAACAGAAAATAAAATAGATAGTAAACTCTGGATATAAACAGTCATAGAAAAGCTTACAGAATATCAGAAATATTTTTGTCATAGGTGAAGATTTCTGACATCCAGATGAAATGGTCACACATGTCTCTATCTCTGACATCGCTTCCTCTGTCATACTTATGTCATTGTCATCAGTAGTTCCTCAGACAAGGTGTATTTATGTTAAAATGCACATGTGGGGTTTTGGCACATGTGACAATGCAAACATTTGATTGGCTATCTTGCCCTGATGATGAATGACTCTTATCAAAGGGTTTGATCTTTAAGTACCTCTGTACTTCTTCCTTTCTCAAGCTGTAGACTAATTCTTTATTTCCCAGTCCTATGGTGTTCTCCCGTTCCCATGTTATAAATTAATTAAAACAGGTTCTGTGTCATCATACTTATTTCTCATTCTCAAGTCAAACTAATTTATTTTAAAAAATGTCTGGAAGAGGGGCATAAATTACTGGTACTGTACAGGATGAATGTACAAAAAAGGGTGCTTGCAATGCCTATAATTAAAGTCCTGTAAATTCAATTCATCCCGGTCCATTTGAGAAAAATAAAATTTAATATGAACAGTCTACAGATCAAAAAATTGAAGATTTTCCACTCCAGTACACAGTGAAAAAGAATAATTGTTTAATTCTATTGACTATGCAATAAGCAATACGACTAAATCCAGTAACTTTACTGTTTTACATGCATTTTAGGCTCTGTCCACCTTACTATTTTTTCATTTAAAAATTGCATCTTTAAATAAAAATGATCTGTGCCCACACTAGCATTTTCACACCTTTTGCAAAAGGATTTCAATCCACACTAAAATGAGCAAAAACTCTTATGACCACATGTTCACCTACACTGGGTTTGAGTGCATTGGAGGAAAAATCCATGAAGGGAATGTAATTCCGGCAGCCATGGTATTTATGACAAAACTGTAACAATCAGCAAATTATTTATCATTTGAATATGTACAGTATGCAGCATTCAGACTATACAAAATGCAGTTTAGATGCATACAGGTAGCCATCACAACAAGTGCCATGGAAAGCAGCTCTTCTGTACCCACCATGTTGGAATATGGTTTTCTGCCATGGAGGGTGACCAATCAGGGAATCAGATGTTGTAATGAGTAGGAACCAATCAAAGAAGGGCCCATAATAAATACAAACCAGTCAGAGTAGTGTGGACAAAAGATGAAAACAGAGACTAATATCTGCATTTTTAAATAAAAATGTAGTAGTGTGGATAAGGCCTGAGTCAACATATTATTTTCCCATTCTTGTGACTTATCTCATAGCCACAATTAATTATCCCATTCATGCCACCATGAGATGATCACACCCTGCAGTGGTAGTTTACTCCCTTTTAGTATTCAATATTTGACCATCCAAGTATCTGTTACAGTGTAAGGAGAAAAACAATGGAAATCTACACTGATGGGCTTGAAACAGGGCTATGATTAGTGGGCCAAAGTCAATAATCAGCATTGCAATATTGTCTGTATTTGTAATTCAAAGCTTTGTGTTTCCTATATTTATTATTATTTAGTGTTGTGCTGATATTATTTTGTATCCAATGTTATGTATTTGCTTTTCCTTCTTATTTGTTAACAGTTTCTGTGAAGCGCTTTGATCATGGGAAAGGTGTTATATAAATGTGTTATTCTTATTATTATCAGGACAAAGTCAGGATCAGGCAAAACAAAATGCAATTCAGAACAAAAGTAACAGAAAAGTCAGCAGGCACCGTCAGGAACACAAGAAATATAAAACATGAGATTATTAAACACAAGGGATGAGAGAATGACTTGGCAGTTAAAAAAGTCTGAATATAAATGTTGGAAGTTATAGCTGGACAGCAACTGGCTATAACAGCTGCAATCGGGAATATCACTAGGTTGTATTAACTTACTGTCACGTTATTAATAGTTTTAGGAATTAATCAAATTACTAGAGTTGCAAATTTCTTTCTGTTATATATATTAAATTACTACACAATCAGGACTCACTGCTGTAACCTATTTGCATGGTAGAATTATTACTTCTCCATGTGCCTTTGTTTGTTATATATTTTCAGCAGTTTTTGCTACTTGTTACTTTGTGTCCACAGTTTGCTACTTCATTTCCATTACTCATAACTTTGTGTGTACAGGCTTCCATGGATTACAAACAACCACTTTACGAAAATTAGTGTGTGTATATGAAATAAATTCATTTAATGCCCTATTTTGTCTTAGAAGCCACAATGCAGCTAAATTTTCACAGTTACAAAAACAGACTTAGAGGCGATTGTGAAAAACATGGAATTGACCAAGAGAGACTGAAAGTCCATTCATTTGAATAAGAAACTTGTATGATAAAGCACAGGGAAACAGCCTTATTAAACAGGATTTAATGGAAGGCAATGTCTTGTTAGGATTTGTTTTTATGACTCATGTTTTTATTAAAGTAATTCAGTTAATTTGCATGTACTTTGGTGCTATTTAAACAAAAACTGGTGCTGTTTTGTGGCCAAGGAATGATTAAAAATGTTTTCTATTTAAATTCATGATAAATTGTTTTTTGTGTTATGAAAAGTCACCTTATAAAGGAGTAATCAGGTTTAGATATGTAAAGTGAGGGAAGCCTGAATTTTAATTAAATTCTCCTAAGATTTGTTTGCTTTAGATTAAATCTGTGTGCCAAAATATCCTGCTTCATTCCAATTATCACTTATAATCATGCTGAAATGACTTGCTGAATTGTTATAATTATTGTTATGACACCTTACCCAACATGAACCTATAACAGACAGATAGATAGATAGATAGATAGATAGATAGATAGATAGATAGATAGATAGATAGATAGATAGATAGATAGATAGATAGATAGATAGATAATTATATTACTTAATGTTTTAATTAAAATAAGGAAACAAAATTAGAAAGTTCAAATATAGAAACACTAAATTTTAAATATGAAAAATACAAAATACAAAAAATAACTAAGAAATAAACAAAAATAAAAAGGCAAAAAGTCAGCCAAAAATCAGAATCCCGAAAAAATCAATCTAGCCAAACCAGAACTATCCATTATAAAGAGTAAAGCACAGAATGGAGCTCAAGAACAGTTTTTGAAAGTGAATGCAGCCAGTGTCCTTAACATGGCTCACAGATAATTGGTGAAATAAGACAACAAAATGACAAGAACTGTATTATGGGACTGGGGAAAAATTAAAAATGCTCAAAAGACGTAAACCAAGAAAACCAATGCAGTGAGGATAAACTGCGAAAACTGCAAAGCTTTCATTGGGTTTTTTAATTTAAGGAAAATAGCAAAGAGCCTCTCTAGAATTTCTGTACATGTTATATTTTAACTGGTAAAAGGTTTACGGTGGTATTGAAGCGAATCATTGTCAGGAACATTGTTTGTCTTTGTATTGCTCAACAGGACCCCTGTGTGAAGATCACATTTTAATTAGGTAGAAGCAGTTGCTAGGAGTGCCGGTCTAAGCCTTGATCATGTAGGCCTTGTTCACAGTCACTAAGTTTTTGTTGACTTTTAGCATTACACTGCATACTATGAAATCATTTGTTGTGTTAAACTACAATTCATCTTACACATTCATTCAGAAATCACTCACCACTAAGTTCTCTTCCAAAGCAAATATTTTTTTTTTAATTTTAGATTTAGGTTTTGCAAGAGGCACTCTGGCAGAAATTCCATTTGGGTAAATACAGTACTTATAGCTAGTTAGTATGATGTTTTTATTTTACCAGTGTGTTTAATTTAGATGAATCACACATTCAAGAGAAATATTTAAAATATTCTTCCTCGTTTCACAGATTGCTTGTTAATTGTCATGTTAAAAGGTTTTTACTTGGAACAGACACCAAATTGCAGATATTCAGCTTTATCTGATCTGAGGCAGTAGACTACCAGCCTCTCCACTGAACAGCTTGTCATTTTCAAATGTACGAGTCCACATGAAGCCATCATGTTATTAATCAGAGTTCCTGATTTGCACACTTCATTCCCAGATGGCAAACTCTGTAATCTAGTGCAAGGTAATGAAATGGTGGGCTTTATAAAATACCATAATCTGTCATGTGATTTTAGAAGGCCTAAATGTTCCAAGCTACTTTCATGTTTCAAGTTTCTTAATGGTCATTTAAAAATAGATACTGAAACTAGCAATGAGCTGAAATAAAGTTTTACTTTAGTAAAACTACAAAATAATAAAAAGTGTCATTCTTCCAATACTGTTGACCCCCATCCCTTTTATGGTTCAGACATAATAACTAGAAAACCCTAAGGACATCTTAAGGCTGCTGACTCCTGGCACCCAAGGTGTAGATTTCCAGGTCATCTGTATCTTCACAAAAGGTAGAGGATGATGTCTGTCAGTAGCCTATTACTTAAATGATTTGTTTACAAATTGAGCACTAAATAGATATTCAGCCATACAAACCTGAGATGGGTGAAAGAAAGTACAACAGTTGTACGGAGATAAGGGCAGTATAAAAAAAGGTGATTTGTAAGTGGTTCAAACTTTAAATATAAAATGCTAAGAACCCGTCCAGGGCTTACTGTATCAAAGCAAGAAAGGACACAATCTTAAATGAACACACGATCTGTTTAGTGCTTAAGAGCCAAAAAGGTGGTTGGTTCATTTTTTATTAAACTATCTAGCTCACCAAGAGTCTTTAGTCCATTTATATAGCTGTGCAAGAGCTTGGAAACAGTAAGTTAGATACAGTATACTGTATATAGTATTATTCATACTGTAAAACCTATATAGAATAGCATTACACTTAAGTGACAATATATTTTTTTAAATAAAAGTCTAACAATATTGCTTTCAGGCTGATCACTACTCATGGTTGCTATCCCCAATGTTTTCCACTCTTTGAGGAAAACAGCATGAGAATTAGCATTGACAATGGCTTTTATTTAACAGTATTTAATGTACAAGAATTTAACTTTGGCTGCTTTGAAGCTACTTATAACAGAAAAGAACATTGCATAAATACCATACTGTAAGTTATATAACATATATTATAAACATATATATTATATATATTACATATATATATATATATATATATATATATATATATATATATATATATATATATATAATAGTAATATATTACATACTAGCAAAATACCCACTCTTCGCAGCGGCGAAGTACTGCTTTAAAATTTTTATTAAGAAGAAAAGTAAACCTTTTTAAACTAAGGGAAAATATACCAATAATTATTTGTTAAGGATCTCTTTGTATACCACATTGTCAGTTCGGCCCTCAGGTTGTAATATGACCAAGCTGTGCGCTGGGCTTACTCTTGAGCATGCAACGTATAGTTGGCCATGTGAAAAGCAATCTTGCCTCAAATCAATGGCAACCTTTTGTAGGGTCTGTCCCTGAGACTTATTAATTGTCATTGCGAAGCAGAGCCTTACTGGAAATTGGAGGCATTTGAATTGAAATGGGTTTCATCGATAACTTCACATCCAGCTTTTGAGAGTTTAAACATTCATAAACATCAAAGTGTCCACTACTCAAATCGTCACCTGTGAATCTAAGATGTTTAAGAGGCATTGGTGGTTGTCCAAAGGTGTAAAATATTTGGCCATTTCGGTACACTTGAAAGTGACAACCGAGCAATTCAGTGGCAGCCATCAACTCACATGCAGAACCATAGGTGAAGGGCTTAAGCATTTCACTCTTATAGTGCTCCTGTGTAGTATAATTTTCTCCTGTACCGTCATATGTCCATACCTTAAACCTGTCCCAGTCATTCAATACATAAGACACAATGTTCCTCCGGATATCAAGAGTGAGCCTGATATGGCCGTGCAATATGTAACACAGAGAATGGAAAAGGCAGTCATCATCTCCGGGCATGGAAACCACTCGGTAAGTGACAGTTCTTTGATCGATGGTGATCGCCTCAATAGACATGTTAATGGGGGTACGGTTGGAACAATAAAGGAAATGGGTACCTGAACAATGTAAACTAAGTCTAAAATACCTACACAATAACTATAATCGTAATAAATGAACAATAAAACAGTGGAGAAGCCGTGGATTAAATAAAAAGGCTGCAGTTATCAGCAGGGAGACGTGAATACCGTGGCGATTGCAAGGAAGGGAATGAAGAGACCAGAGCAACGGACAGCCTTATATAGGCAGGCAGCCAACTACTTGGGAGGCGTGGGGATGGGGGACCCAACACCGCTTGACACGGCGACCAAGCTGCAGGCTATGGACGTATATATGTATGTAAGTAGGATTCAGTTAGCGTTGGGAATCCGTGTACCAAATTTCTTTAAGATGGGCCCATAAGTAACAAAGACCATTGGAAAGTTCAATATGGCGGCCGACAGTGGCATCATACCACCGAAATAAGTACGTACATCGGTTTTAGCGCAGGGAAGCCGCCTACCAAATTTCGTGAAGATGGGGCCATAAATAAGAAAGTTTAACATGGCGGACGTTGTCGACCGTTATGACCGTTACGCGTAGAATTTCGAAATGAAACCTGCTTCACTTTTGTAAGTAAGCTGTACCTGCCAAATTTCAGCCTTCTACCTATACGGGAAGTTGGAGAATTAGTGATGAGTGAGTCAGTGAGGGCTTTGCCTTTTATTAGTATAGATACTGTATATTATAATATATTATTGCAGAATAGTGCAATTATGAAGCAGATGTGCAAATGAAAGTGTGTATGTATATAGTGTGTGCGTATGAACGTGCATGTGCATATATATACATACACACACACACACACCTTTATTTATGAAAGATGTCATGAATAAATGAGGAAGACATTCTAAATTACTGGTTTGCGAGGACTATGACTCTGGGAAAGAAACTGTTTAGGTGTCTGTTAGTTTTAATTCAAAAAGCCCTAAAGCGAGTTTTTGGAACACAAAATGATCTGGGTGAGATGAGTCGATGGTGAACCTTTTGCAACGGCACTATAAGTATACAGGTATGCAACAGAAGGAAGCCCAAGGCCAATTATTTCCTCAGCAAGAGTGGGCTGTTGCTAAACCAAACCAGACAACAGTGGAAACTGTGATTACACTTTCAGTTATGACTTTGCAGAATTATACAAGGTTGGGCTGGGAAATGTTTAGTTTCTTTTGCTGGTTTAAAAAATACATCTGCTTCCAGGATGATGTGTAAGTAAAAGGGCTAATAAATGAAAATCAGACTTGTGATTGTTGCATAATAGACATTACTACACAGTAGGAGGCACAGCCAGCAAGAGATAACCCACGGAAGGAGTAGTGAAAGGCTTGACAATAGGCATGTCTGAGGAAGGAGTATCAATGTTGAATAACATGAGTGATGGAGAGAACTTTTACAAGACACATATCTGTTTTCAGTGTATTCAGTGGATAATGAAGCAGAGAAGATTACCAACTCTTAGAAGAGTTTTCCTTTCTGTCTCTTTTTAGGCAAGGACTTACCTGGGTATGTTCCACGCATCACCTAGCATCCTCCAGAAACTGAACTCTTCAGATGTGACGGTATTATTCATCAGGTCAATGGCTGACATGGTAAGCAGCGGGCTAAGCGTGGACTGTGCCAAGTCTGGTCTAGGACAGTTTGCATTCAGCTAGGAAGAGAAAACACAATTTTAACATAAGTACGGTGACAATGCAGTAGAGGGCTAGATGTGCCATTGCTGTAACGTAGTTGCACTTTATAAAGACACCTTCATTCCTTGATATTTACAGTGCATCCGGAAAGTATTCACAGTGCATCACTTTTTCCACATTTGGTTATGTTACAGCCTTATTCCAAAATGGATTAAATTCATTTTTTTCCTCAGAATTCTACAAACAACACCCCATAATGACAACAGGAAAAAAGTTTACTTGAGATTTTTGCAAATTTATTAAAAATAAAAAAATGGAGAAATCACATGTACATAAGTATTCACAGGCTTTGCCATGAAGCTCGAAATTGAGCTCAGGTGCATCCTGTTTCCCCTGATCATCCTTGAGATGTTTCTGCAGCTTAATTGGAGTTCACCTGTGGTAAATTCAGTTGATTGGACATGATGTGGAAAGGCACACACCTGTCTATATAAGGTCCCACAGTTGACAGTTCATGTCAGAGCACAAACCAAGCATGAAGTCAAAGGTATTGTCTGTAGACCTCCGAGACAGGATTGTCTCGAGACACAAATCTGGGGAAGGTTACAGAAAAATTTCTGCTGCTTTGAAGGTCCCAATGAGCTCAGTGGCCTCCATCATCCGTAAGTGGAAGACGTTCGAAACCACCAGGACTCTTCCTAGAGCTGGCCGGCCAGCTAAACTGAGCGATCGGGGGAGAAGGGCCTTAGTCAGGGAGGTGACCAAGAACCCGATGGTCACTCTGTCAGAGCTCCAGAGGTCCTCTGTGGAGAGAGGAGAACCTTGCAGAAGGACAACCATCTCTGCAGCAATCCACCAATCAGACCTATATGGTAGAGTGGCTAGACGGAAGCCACTCCTTTGTAAAAGGCACATGGCAGCCCACCTCGAGTTTGCCAAAAGGCACCTGAAGGACTCTCAGACCATGAGAAACAAAATTCTCTGGTCTGATGAGACAAAGATTGAACTCTTTGGTGTGAATGCCAGGCGTCACATTTGGGTGAAACCTGGCGCCATTCCTACAGTGAAGCATGGTGGTGGCAGCGTCATGCTGTGGGGATGTTTTTCAGCGGCAGGAACTGGGAGACTAGTCAGGATAAAGGGAATGATGACTGCAGCAATATACAGAGACATCCTGGATCAAAACCTGCTCCAGAGCACTCTTGACCTCAGACTGGGGCGATGGTTCATCTTTCAGGATGACAACGACCCTAAGCACACAGCCAAGATATCAAAGGAGTTGCTTTAGGACAACTCTGTGAATGTCCTTGAATGGCCCAGACTTGAATCCAATTGAACATCTCTGGAGAGATCTTAAAATGACTGTGCACCGATGCTTCCCATCCAACCTGATGGAGCTTGAGAGGTGCTGCAAAGAGGAATGGGCGAAACTGGCCAAGGATAGGTGTGCCAAGCTTGTGTCATCATATTCAAAAAGACTTGAGGCTGTAATTGCTGCCAAAGGTGCATCGACAAAGTATTGAGCAAAGGCTGTGAATACTTATGTACATGGGATTTCTCAGTTTTTTTTATTTTTAATAAATTTGCAAAAATCTCAGGTAAACTTTTTTCACATTGTCATTATGGGATGTTGTGTAGAATTCTGAGGAAAAAAATGAATTTAATCCATTTTGGAATAAGGCTGTAACATAACAAAATGTGGAAAAAGTGATGCGCTGTGAATACTTTCCGGATGCACTGTACAAACAAAACAGACAAGGGAACAGTGCCTAATGAAGTGCTGAGGTCACTACTAACACCATCATCAGATTCTAAAGGCCTATGTGATATGTGAGAATTTATAGTGGAACATTGTTTTGTGTTTAACATTCTTGATCTTCACTAGTGCAAAAATCTAGGCAGGGTCTCCTGAGGATTGATGTCCAAGAGCTTAGCTCACTTTCCATTTGTTTTTGGTTATTGGGTAAATGCACCCTTAGCTGTATAAGATTTCCCTTTAAAATATCTGAATGGATCATGAATAATCTATATTTTTTAATATTTCATTTGTCCATTATTTTGTAACTGACCTAGTCCTCCACAACAGGTGAAGAGAGGGTCTTATGGCCTTAGTACTAGGAATCTCACTAGGTTTCCCTCATTTTGTAAAGCTTTCTTCTGCATACATTTCTTTTAAAGCATTCGTTCATTTTTTAATTCTAAGTTTTGAAGTAAATTTAAAAAATACAAATATCTCTTGTCTATCAATTTTTATCTATCCATCCATCCATCCATTCTTTGGAAATACTTTTTCAATTACTGGGTTACAGTGAACTAGAATTTCTAACTGTAACACAAGGAAAGAACTGCCCTTGAAGAAACTCCAATCCACCACAGGGCTCTTTCAAACAACTGAGTCACCAAACAATCTAACCAACATGTTGTGAGATGTGTAAGAAATAACCAAAAGCCAGTAGAAACTCCATGGGGATGTGGGAGGAAAGGTCCACTTACACATTAAGTAGAGGTTCCTGGAGCTGGGACATGACAGAACAAACTACAGGGTCACTATGTTCATCCCAACTTTTTAAATTTATTTTATTAATTGTTCATTCAACCACCCCTCTGTTATCTCAAATTTGTCAAGAACTCTACCAGCAGTGGACACTTTCTTATTGAAAAATCACACAAATTTACCATTTCTAAATAAAACATAACTTTACAGATGGTACACAAAACTGAAAAATTATCTCCTTATTGTTTATTCCCCTTCATCAATGTAACTTTGAAATAAGCTAATAAGTGGCCTATTATTCTATTTTCATGGATATGCACTGTTGCTTTACGCTGCTATTCCACATGTGTTTACTATCACAGTGTATATACGGTATACAATTTTTTGATTTACAAAAAAAACAAAAAACAAATACTTACAAATTTGAGTGAAGAGAAAAGAACATGAACTAAGTCAGCAGGGCTAGGACTTTCAATTTTTCCTTCAAGCTTTCCCTAGAAGGATAGAGTGAAACAAAATTGATTCTGAAATATGTAAAAGTATGAAAAACTTGAATAGTTAAACATAATATTTGTAAGTAATAATATTTCTAAACTCCAGCTAATGTATGCAGGTAACTTAGTGGCTTACAAGCCAGCAAGACTGCAACAATAGTATTGCAATGTGACATAGTAATTAAGATTTTGGACTTTCCACTCTGAGATTGTGGTTTCAAATTCTACTACTGACACAGTGAGACCATGAGCAATTTATTTCACATCCTCATGTTCCTATTGGATAAACAAAAGAAATGTCACCAATCGTATTTCAATTGTTGTAAGTCACCTTTTATAAAGGCGTCAGTCAAATAATAAGTGATAGTAATGACATAATAAGTAAATTTAATTTACATTAACAATATATGTTGCAGACACCCAGTATGTATAACAGAAACAGTGGGCTGAATCTTTTGATGCTCAATTAATAAACTGCCAACACTCTATACGTACACCACACAGACAGTGCCTGAGAATGAAACCGAGTTTCCTAGTTCTGTAAGGAAGCAGTGATGACCACTGCATACGTGAGCTGCTGTAAAAGATTTAAGTAAAATGTTTAAAAAACTAATACAAAATGTCAGTGTCAAGGTTACATTTCAATATATTTGCATACAATGTTAAAACAGTCTTCGACATTGTTAAATAGTAAAAAAAAGTAAACGCCAACAAACACTAGTCTGACATTTGAGATGATAGTGTCAAAGGAACATGTATGTTTCATGCTATAGTTCATCAGAATTACCAGCAGGTTAAATCCATATTTAATTTTCTGGATGCAGGCGCCAAACTCCTCAAGTGGTGGCAGTCCTTCAATAACTGTGAAAAGAGAACATCAGGTCAAATTAGGGTTAGGGGTTGTGTTAGGTAGGGTTAGGGTAGCAGGGCAGCATTTTGCAATACAAATGCCAACTACAGTACCTACAATGGCATACAGTTCAAACTTGTCCAAAAAATGTTTTTTTCATCTTAAAAATGTTGAGAAATTAAGGCGTTTTCTAGATATGTGGGATACTGAGAGATTAATTCATGCATTTATTTCTAGCAGGATTGACTACTGCATACTGTTATATACAAAATACAATACATCCAGTATTGTTCACTGGATTTTCAAATTGTTCTTTGATAGTTTTCAATTAATTCAAAATGCTGCTGCAAGAATTATTACAAGAACAAAAAAATATGAACACTCAACTCTAGTTTTAAATCCTTACACTGGCTCCCAGTTAAGTTTAGGGCAGATTTCAAATCCTTTTAACATATACAGCCTTAAATAACCAAGGTCCTCAGCTTTCCCTTACTTACATACCAGAGCGCACATTAAGATCTCAGAATGCCAGTCTACTTATGATTCCAGGGATTAATAAAGCAACAGTGGGAGGTTGAGCTTTGAGTTATATGTTAAAAGGAGGATTTTGCTTTGTAGATTGAACTGTTACTATTGTACTATTGTATTGTATTCCTGATGAGGCAATGATAGATTGGCCATCTAGATCTGTGTAGAGGATTATTTGTATTCTGTTTTGTGTATTGTATTTACCCCATTTTTTTGACACCCAATTTACCGGGATAGGAGTCTCACTCTGAATTGCCTTTCCCAAGATCTCTTCCATTTTTTTCCTACAAGATTTTTTTTTTTTTTTGGAGTTTTTTTTTTGTCTACTTAGGGAGTTAAGCTTGGGAGGCTATCAAAAAAACAGGCCTGTTAAAGCCCATCATGGCACTGCTTGTGTGATTTTGGGCTATACAAAAAATAAATATTTTTTTGTTGTTGTTGACTGTGATTTCAAGTCAGATGAAATTCCTACGGGAATGCAATTTCTGTCATCTAGACACATATGTCTAATAGACACCATATGGCCAAAAGTATGTGGACACATCTTCTAAATTACTGAGCCACACCTATTGTTAATACAGTAGGTGTATAAAATCAAGGACACAGTCATGCAATCTCTATTGTCAAACACTGGCAGCAGAAATGAAGAGCTCAGTGACTTTAAACGTGTAATGTTCATAGGCTGCCACCTTTGAAATAAGTCAGTGCATGATATTTTTGTTCTGCTGGATTTTCCCTCTTCAACTGTAGGTGCAAAGTGGAAGCATCTTGTAGCAACAAGAGCTCAGGCATGAAGTGGTATACAACGCAAACTCACAGAATGGGGCTGAAAAGTACTGAAGCACATGGAGCATACAAATCACCTACCTCTGCACTCACAGCAGATTTCCAAACTCTCTCTGGAAGCAACATCAGCACAAGCATTGAGAGTTGGGAGCTTTATGAAATGGGTTTCAATGGCCAAGCAGATGTACACAAGCCTAATATCGCTATGGGCAAAGCCAAGCATTGGCTGGAGTAGTTTAAAGCATGGCCACATCAGACTATGGGGCAGTAGAAACATGTTCTCTGGAGTGATGAATCATGATGGAATAATCTGTATTTGGCAGATGCCAGGAAAATTCTACCTTCTGGACAGCATAGTGCCCACTATAAAGTTTGATAGAGGAGGGATAATGTTTTTTTAAGGGGTTGGGCCAGGCCCCATGGTTCCAGTGAAGGGTACCGTTAATGGTATAACATACAATTGTTCAGCCTATATACATCGGACTTCCAATACAACTCAGAGTCCTGCCACGTGCAAAAGTTCGCTGACGACACTGTTATCGTGGGCTGCATCAGGAGTGGGCAGGAGGATAGGAACCTAACCAAGGACTTTGTTAAATGGTGCGACTCAAACCACCTACAACTGAACACCAGCAAAACCAAGGAGCTGGTGGTGGATTTTAGGAGGCCCAGGCCCCTCATGGACCCCGTGATCACTAGAGGTGACTGTGTGCAGAGGGTACAGACTTATAAATAACCTGGGAGTGCAGCTGGATGATAAATTGGACTGGACAGAGCCGACTATACTTCTTAGAAGGCTGACGTCCTTCAACATCTGCAATAAGATGCAGCAGGTGTTCTATCAGATGGTTGTGGCAAGCGCCCTCTTCTACGTGGTGGTGTGCTGGGGAGGCAGCATAAAGAAGAGGGACGCCTCACGCCTGGACAAACTGGTGAGGAAGGCAGGCTCTATTGTAGGCACGGAGCTGGACAGTTTGACATCCATGGCAGAGCGAGGGGTGCTGAGCAGGCTCCTGTCAATCATGGAGAATCCACTGCATCCACTAAACAGTATCATCTCCAGACAGAGGAGCAGCTTCAGCGACAGACTGCTGTCACTGCCCTGCTCCACTGACAGACTGAGGAGATCGTTTCTTCCCCACATTATGCGAGTCTCCAGTTCCACCCCCTAGGGGGTAAACGTTAACATTATACAAATTTTTTGTCTGTTATACCTGCATTTTTATCACTCTTTAATTTAATATTATTTTTTATGAGTATGCTGCTGCTGGAGAACGTGAATTTACCCTTGGGATTAATAAAGTATCTATCTATCTATCTACAAAAACATTTTAGATAATTGTGCACTTTCACCTGTTAAGCAACAGTTTGAGGGAAGTCCTGTTCTCATTCAGCATGATTGTGCCTCAGTGCACAGAACCAGGTCCATAAAGACATGGAGGAAATTCAGAGGTCTGCACAAAACTCTGTCCTCAATCCACCTGGAACACCTTAGGGATGAACTGAAACATCAGTACCTGACCTCACAGGGTCTTCATTTGGATGAATGGGCACAAATTCATGCAGACACACTTTAAAATCTTGTGGAAAGCCTTTCCAGATAAGTAGAGGCTGTTACAGCCGCAAAGGATGAATGGGGGGGTTGGGTGCAGAATGAGATGTCCAACAAGCTCGTTTACTCTAGGTGTAATGGTCAGTCATCCACAAACTTCTGATCATTTAGTGTACCATTTAGTGTACCAATGCATCAAAAGCATACATGAGCAAAAAGCAAACATTGTATATAATTTCTATCTTGTGTCTGCTACAAAGAGTAAGCAATGAATTTCTGTGAAGTGCTTTGAGCATAGTAAAGGTGCTACATAACTAAAATGTATTATTATTATTATTATTTATTATTATTACTACTACTACTACTACGTTTGGTTAAGCCCTTATTGTCTCAACTATGATCATACTATCACTGCTTTACACAACAAAGAGCACATGGAGACAAATGTGCACTTGGATTTCTTTACAGCTTGCTTCATTTAAGCCTTTCGTTGGCATTACACATGAACAAATGATGTGCACAGACACTAGGAGAACCTGAGAAAACCCATCCATCAACTTCTGAACCTGAATGATCCATTTTAGGAATCAGAGCCCAGCAACATTGGACACAATGCAGTAACCAACATTGGAAGGGCTGCCAACACTCATTCACACCAGACCAACATGCTCATCTATATAATGTGAAAGAAAGCTGACGTAACCAGAGAAAAACCCATGCAGACACCAGGGAAATGTGAGAAATCCACTCATTCAGTGCCTAAGCCAGAATTCAAATTCAGGGCTCTGGATCTGTGAGACAGCAGTGTTAACTACTGGGAAAAAAATGTTACGTTTGTAATTCATGCAGGACAAAGGCCATACATGCTGCCATAGAGCAATTCTTAATTTAACAATCTAGTCCAGTAAATTGAGCATCCCCTATAAAATATGTGAATGCAAGAGTGACTTTTCAAATTATAAGAATCTCTGAGAGTCACATGCATTTTTAAGGATGTTAAAAAATAATAAATAAGTGAGAGGTGATTCGTTCTCAAGTATAAAACTTGCTTAGTTGGCTAAAAGTAGAGATGTCCTAATATCTCCCCCGACATGTTTTCAATGCTTGCTTTGCTTCAGCAGTTTGTTCCAGATCCTAATGATCCTTTATACGAAGAAGTTCTTAGCTGAATGTTGGTTATCTCTAAATTAATATAGGAATTGCAAGAAGATTAAATGAAGGTGATGCAGTTTTGCTTTAGAAAAAAATCCATCCATCCATCCATTTTCCAACCCGCTGAATCCGAGCACAGGGTCATGGGGGTCTGCTGGTGCCAATCCCAGCCAACACAGGGCGCAAGGCAGGAACCAATCCCGGGCAGGACGCCAGCCCACCGCAGGAAACACACACACACCAAGCACACACTAGGGCCAATTTAGAATTGCCAATCCACCTAACCTGCATGTCTTTGGACTGTGGGAGGAAACCCACGCAGACACTGGGAGAACATGCAAACTCCACGCAGGGAGGACCCGGGAAGCGAACCCGGGTGCCACTGTGCCACCCTTAGAAAAAAATCTTTTAATGCAATTCCTTTTGCAATTCTTCATTAAGGAGGTGGAGGAACAATTGGAAACTGGTTTAACAATAGAGTCTTATGTTCACAAAGAGAACTGTAAATCACTGAAAGTAAATACCTTTAAAAGCGCCACCCTGTCAACTTTCTAATCTTAATTTCATAATGTTCCAAAAATATTAAGTAAACATTGATGTTCTTTAGTTGGATGTTTAAACCTTTCATTAAGTATTATAGAAAATTAAATTTTGTTTCACTCAGTTTTTCTAGATTTACAATATTGATCACTGTTACATCTATCTGTATAAACTATTATATAGTGCCTATCTATCTATCTATCTATCTATCTATCTATCTATCTATCTATCTATCTATCTATCTATCTATCTATCTATCTATCTATCTATCTATCTATCTATCTATCTATCTATCTATCTATCTATCTATCTATCTATATGCCTGTCACCTTACCTGACTTTTCTTTCTTTTTCTTCTTCTTCTTATTCTTGCCCAGGCTATGCGCCACCACAGTAGCATTTACCTTGTTAATGAATACCTCAATGTCATCCAGAACATGATTGATAATCTCCTGCAGGTAGAGATAATAACATTTTAAAATGAAAACAGTGTATCACCCAGTGCCAATCTATTGCCAAAGAGAACCAAAGTAGGAGAAAGGTTGTACTTAATATATGTACTTCTTGGTAAAGATGGAGGTGGGAGGTTAAAATGAAAATCCATGGTATGTATTATTACTATACATCAATGTCCACACTCACACTGGGACAATTTAGGGTTACTAATCAACTTAAATGTATTCAAATTTCATACAAAAGTCTGCTCTTTTTCCTGAACCAATCTAGGAGCCAAGTACATTGAGGTTGCAACCATTCCTTATGTGCAATTCATACCCACATACTGTATCAGATATCCAACTTGGCCATGTCTCTACCACTCTGAGAGTAAAAATGCTTCTCTCCTTTTATGCACAGTGCTGAATCTGTAAGTTGTTTGAATGAAAATAATCATTCTTGTCATTGTTTAAATGCCTGTAGAGCTCTTGAACAGCCATGAACAATTCCTACTGTATAATTCCAGTACATCACATTTGGAAAGTTTTGTATTTCATCCAATTTGTATTGTCCATTGATATGTCTGCCTCAGAATTCTACTAATTTATAGCCACATTCCAACTTTAGGGTTTTTGGTCTACACCCACACTTGGTGGTCTTGTGTTTTTAGAGCTTAGTCAACCCTATACTTCTGGCTTATTCTCTATGTGCTCCACTGGCTCGTAACCACATAATTGTAGGATGGTTTCAACGTCCAACCACTTGTATTCACAACTCTAGAGTTTGGGCCAAACAATTCCAAGATGGGATGGTGAGGTTGATTTATGGTTTGATTAGCCACTTATACAAACTTTGTGTGACCTTTTTTTTTTGAGTGGTGGCACTTGTCTACTCACCACATTTCTTTCTGTAAGAAGGACGTTTTCATTTTTGCCCACTTTGCTCTTCTCCCCTCTTGGAACTCTCTGGTTGGAGAAATCTGGCATTGGAAATTCCTGTTCTGATTTTGGTGGGTCCTCTAGAACATATCAGGGTGTATGAAATTAAAAAAACAGGTAGGATGCCTGTGACAATGCGACCACTGAAAACTTAATAACAATATAGAAACATTAGTTAGAAACAGAAGCAAGAAATGTGTCCAGAGTCAGCAAATTAAAAACAGTGAATGAATCAATAATTCTTCTGTATGCAGTGCCTGCAATTTGATCCATTATTGTTTTTTATGTTTAGTATCCAAACATAATAACCAACCTTTATTTTATGTAGCAACACTCATCAGATACATTACCTGTTCTTTATTTTTCATCCTCTTCAACAGCCATCTTTTGAACCTTCTCTTTGAGCATTTTTTATTTGCTCTTCAATGCTCTTCCCTCACTTCTATATCTATTCATTGTCCTCCATTCCAAGCATATGTACGATGCCAGTTCAACAGCTGAAATATGTGTTTCTAATTCATTTCTATTTCTCAGTATATCGTCTACTTTCATTATTATTTTCTTTTACTGAGATACCCTAATGTAGCCCCATTTTAAATGTGTATTTTATACAGAGTAACATCGGTTGTATGAATCACTGACCACAGTCAGTCAGTGTTCAACCCGCTATGTCCTGTGTTCTTCAGGTAAGATGTAAAAAGGGCCTGAGTTGCCTTGAAAGCTTGCATATTGTAATCTTTTTAGTTAGCCAATAAAAGGTGTCATTTTGCTTGACTTATCACTATATTAAAAACATGAACATTTCTGGGTGCATCCAGACTTTTAACTGGTATTGTACATGAATGCTGACAGAGCAGGAGATGTGGACAGAATGGAGTGTCAAAGAAGCAAGAATACAATAAAACAATTAAATATTATGGGAAAATAAGGCTGTTCCCTTTATTTTCAAAAGTGCCCCCTTGAACAGGCTTCAAGACAGCATCTGGAAAAGTAAAAACTCGCTGCATATCTTTGTCTTACCATAGTCTGGCATATTCCAGTGTGACCTGGGTAGCTCTGGCTCATTCCATTTCTCCACAGAGGGCAATGCAGAGGGGGTTCTGTTGCGGTATGGTGCAGGGGGCTGCTGGGATAGCATACTCTCGAGATTATTCCTAAAAAAGCAAGGAAAAAAATGTTGGGTATTGAATTCCTGGGGTAATGCTTTTGGCGATGCTAAGAGCAGTGTGAAGGATGTCATCAGGTATGTGCATGTTCACCTTCCTGAAGGCACCAAAGAAATGTTAGTTAACAGATGTGAAAAATATTCCAGTCATTTTCTAGGTACAGGAGGCCTGGGTCAATAAGACTTTGTAGAGGAGGTACTGAGATTGGCAGTGCTTAAATTGTTATAATGAAAATTTCATGGTGAGGATAGGTTGGCTTCCTAGTAGCAAGCTGGCTAACCCTGGTAATTAGCCACAAACCACAATGTAATGTTTTACCTTATATTGTCAGGGCCTCCCTCGTAGTCTTTTGCCTCTAGCATAACCTTATCCAACTCATTTTGAATGTGTTCAGCCTAAATGAGAAATAAAAAGAGAAATCTCATATCAGTCAATGATGACCAGTTGCTTTATTCTGGAATGTGGACAAGTCTAGGGATAACTTCCGAACCACTGAGAGTATAGCCTTAACTGTCTCAGAGACCTCCTATGCTAAAATGAAGCTCTTGATGAGCAAAAATACACATGTTCATAGGCTTCTGATGAATGTAGGGTTTAATTCATACAGTAGATTGCAGAATGGGGGGTGGAGTGGATGGAGGTTTTGTCAGGGGGTCTTGGGCATCCATGCCCCAGCTCAGTCTACTTTTAGCCTATCAGTGACAAACCAGTGATTCAAGCAAAATTAAATTTTCAGCAAAACATATAGTAAGTTTCACCTTGCAAAAAAAAAACACAACTTGTTTTGTGCCCAGTGAAATATACACGATTGACCCAGGAAGAAAGGGACTTGGTATGGTGCTATATATATATTTCCATCTTATCTGCCAGTTTATGGCAGCGCTGGCACAGGGACTACTATACCCATCAGACAACAGCAATGCGCGGAGTATTATGCATTATCATCATTATGTATTCTTGTGTATTATTATTAACCCGTGACCCCTGTGTTCGGATTCAGCGGGTTGGAAAATGGATGGATGGATGGATATGTATTATTATTATGTATTATTATGTATTATTATCATTTACAAAGTTCAAAGAGCACTTGCAAAACCACAATCTCATCAAACACTGCTACTTTCTTCTCATCTAATTTGGATTATTTTGGATTACATCTTTTGTCTGGGAGTAAGTCTTTTTATCTCATTTTAGTCATGATACATTTCCAAAGCACGCTTTTACTCTCATTTATTTTTATTTAGAGCCTTATCTAAGTCAAAAAAAGGGTGCACAGTGTTGCCAAACCTTTAAGTGCGGTTTGTAAATTTCTTTCCAATCTCTAAAAAAAAACTTTAAAAATGACAAAAAAACTCTTTGTAGTAAGTTTTGAGGTTGCAAAATCAAATGTGAAACAAATGTTAGCGTCAATTTTACAAAATTGTATGTGAAAGGAAGCTTGGCTGTTCTGAACATCACTGTGTATTATATTTTTGTGATGTTTTATTTTACATAACCTATGTTGTGAGATTCAGCCTACAAGACAAGGACAGCAACAGCTTCATTGTGTTGGTGCAGATAAGAAATACACTGAACTGTGTACATGTGACAATAACACTGAAATGAACAGATGACACTACATTTTTTATCAAATAAAACCTTTACTTTTTTGAAGTCATTGCATTTATATACTGCTTTTCCAGACACTCAAAGTATTTTACATAGAGTGGACAGGTTACTTAAAATATTACCAACTAGCCAACCCACGGTGTAGCATACGCCGCATAATTATTTATTGATGTGTGAACACTTCCTGAAAGACACAGTTGTCCAAATGGGGTTGGTTTGAGGATACGACTGTGAGTGAATGAAAAAATGGAACTCTTGAGAGAACAACATATAATTGTCCGTGACTGAAAACTGGCTCTGTCTTGCATCTTGCCTGCCATGGTCGGCTGCCTTAGTGAATCTATACTAATAAAAGGCAAAGCCCTCACTGACTCACTGACTGACTGACTGACTGACTGACTCACTCATCACTAATTGTCCAACTTCCCGTGTAGGTGGAAGGCTGAAATTTGGCAGGCTCATTCCTTACAGCTTACTTACAAAAGTTAGGCAGGTTTCATTTCGAAATTCTACGCGTAATGGTCATAACTGGAAACTCTTTTTTGTCCATGTACTGTAATGGAGGAGGGGGAGTCACGTATCGCGTCATCACGCCTCCTACGTAATCACGTGAACTGAAAACAAGGAAGAGATTTACAGCATGACTCAAACGTGGGAACGAAGGTGAATGACGTTAATTGTTGAGTGTCTTTTAATACTGTGTAAGCATACATGTTAACACATGTGCAATTAAACGTGTGCATTTACAGGGTGATTTCTCAGGCTTAAAAGCTCGCCTTTTATTAAAAAGGTAAATGCAAACTGTTTTCATTCTGAAGGGCACAAACCATGTTAGATTTCAGCCGTTAAACGCGCAAAAATGTTGGTACACCAGATAAATAAGCACAACATATTATCAGTTGTATTGTATGCTTACAATACATATAGAAATGTGTTAATCGTTAACTAATAGTATGGGATGGTGTTTTTCGACTCGCGCCTTGATTTAAACGATTCCATGTCTTGGTGGGTTTGCGTAGCTTATTGTCAATATCTTTACACCTGTTTTTAAGACTTATTGACTGAAACTGGCTTTCACGAAAAAAGTTAGGGCTTTGCTATAGGATACACCCTCCACAAGTTAAGGAAGTAAAAATAAAGGTATATATTTCTGTTTTATTTAAACCTTTTAAGTTCGTATGCATAGCCCCATTTGGCTGTTTTAGTTTTTTTTTTTCTTTCTTCAGTAATATTTAATCTCCTTAAAGAAAAACAACATATGCATTTTACTTTTTTTGTATCTCTTTAGTAATATTTTAGTGTAAAAGGATAACCAGTATTTAAACCTTTAATGTTACTTTATAAAGTTATTTTACACAATGTTGAAAAATTAATAAGAAAGCAACATATTTTGGCAGCTGCTGCTTTAATTTTCAATGAAATGAAAAAAGCTCTCCAAGAGAAAACCTCAATGAAGAAGAAACAGTTTGCACTATCTAAAAAGGAAAAACCCTCATTATAAACGTTTGCTGCAGATGACTTAACTGAAAATAAATGAATAGTTCCTATGTGTATAATACATATTTATCTATTTGACTTATGCCTTTATTCCAGCAACATCTGAGGTACAATTTGTTACATTACTTTTGTTTTTTGCAGCACAGGCAGGTGAAGTGACTTCCTCAGGGTCACACAGTGGTGTCAGTACCAGGATTTGAACTGACAAGCTTCGGGTTTGCTGAAATATTACTGAAGAAAGAAAAAAAACGAAAATGGGCAAATGGGGCTATGCATACAAATGTCCATCCATCCATTATCCAACCCGCTATATCCTAAATACAGGAGCCAATCCCTGCCAACACAGGGCACAAGGCAGGAAACAAACCCCGGGCAAGGTGCCAGCCCACCGCAGGGCGCACACACCCACACACACCCACACACCAGGGACAATTTAGAATCGCCAATGCACCTAACCTGCATGTCTTTGGACTGTGGGAGGAAACCAGAGTACCCAGAGGAAACCCAGACAGACACGGGGAGAACATTCAAACTCCACGCAGGGAAGCGAACCCGGGTCTCCTAACTGGCACCTTTCACTGCGCCACCATGCCGCCCGCATACAAACTTAAAAGGTTTAAATAAAACAGAAATATATACCTTTATTTTTACTTCCTTAACTTGTGGAGGGTGTATCCTGTAGCAAAGCCCTAATTTTTTTCATGAAATCCCCTTTCAGTCAATAAGCCTTAACAACAGGTGTAAAGCTAAACTTGCAGGACCGCTATTCAATTACACTTGCCTAATGCCTCTCCTAAGGGGACATACTGTGGGATCTGGGCATCAGTCAAAGCACCAATCACAGGCCCGATTAGAAAGCGGGAAGCTGTGATTTGTCATCTCCTTCCCATGTAACAATCACAGCCCATGTTACAACGCACTATGTATGTATGTATATATGCATATATGTATATGTGTGTGTGTGTGTATGTGTGTATATATATGTGTATATATATATATGTTGATATGTGTATATATATATATGTATATATATGTTTACATAACCTCTTTAACACACTACTTCTCCGCTGCAAAGCGCGGGTATTTTGATATATATATATATATGTGAATGTATGTATGTATGTATATATGTATGTCTATATTATATATATATATATATATATATATATATATATATATATATATATATATATATATATATATATATATATATATATATATGTGCATATGTATATATATATATGTGTATATATATGTAGATATATATATATTTATATGTATATATATATGTACATATGTATATATATATGTAGATGTGTAAATTTGTATATGTATATATATGTATATGTGGATGTGTATATGTATGTATATATATGTATATGTAGATATGTGTATATGTAGATATGTATATATATATATATATATGTTTACATAACCTCTTTAACACACTACTTCTCCGCTGCGAAGCGCGGGTATTTTGCTATAGATATATATATATGACAGCAACACTCATAACAATGACAACACAATTACATTGACAATCATGTTACGTTATTTTTAAAATGTTTCCTTTTCTTTTTCATAACCTCTTTAACACACTACTTCTCCGCTGCGAAGCGCGGGTATTTTGCTAGTTATATATATATAGATAGAAGATTATACCATAGAATGCACAGCGTAATAGTAAACTAAATGTAAAAACATTGAATAACACTGAGAAAACCTTGAACAACAGAGAAAACTTAACACTGCAAGAGTTTGCACTATAGCGCTACGAACCACTCGCTAAAAACACTTTTTTAATGATTTTTAAGCACAGGGAAAAAAATGAACATTTGAAAAATCCGTAATTTAATAAACCACCAAGAAAAGTAACATTGCAACAATGCAGGCTACGAACCGATCGCTGTAAACAGAAGAGAAAACAAAATCAAGCCCAGTGCATTCTTTAACTGCCTTCTCTGCCTTATGCGTTCAGCCCCCTCTCTCTCGCGCATGTGTGTGTGTGTGTGTGTCTGTCTGTCTGTCTCTCTCTCTCGCACCTGTGTGTGTGTGTGTGTGTGTGTCTCTCTCTCGTGCACCTGTGTGTGTGTGTGTGTCTCTCTCTTGTGTGTGTGTCTCTCTCTCTCTCTCCCATGTGTGTGTGTGTGTGTGTGTGTGTGTGTGTCTCTCTCTCACTCTCTCGCGCGCGCCTGTATGTGTATGTCTCTCTCGCGCACCTGTGTGTGTCGCTATCTCTCTCTCTCTCGCGCACCTGTGTGTGTGTGTGTGTGTTTGTGTGTGTGTCTCTCTCGTACGCCTGTGTGTGTGTGTGTGTCTCGTACGCCTGTGTGTGTGTGTGTGTCTCTCTCGCGCCTGTGTGTGTGTGTCTCTCTCTCTTGTGTGTGTGTCTCTCTCTCTCTCTCTCTTTCTCGTGTGTGTGTGTCTCTCTCTCTCTCTCGCGCGCCTGTATGTGTATGTCTCTCTCGCGTGCCTGTGTGTGTCGCTGTCGCTATCTCTCTCTCTCTCTCTCTCTCTCTCTCTCTCGCTCGCTCGCTGCACAGGGAACGCACAGGGAGAAACTGAACACGTGCTGAAGTCATCGGTGCGCACTGCTGCTTAATGCACAGGGAGAGACTAAACACATTCGGAAATCATCGTCACGCACGGCTGCTTAGTGAATTGTTGGTGGGCGGGGCTCTGTCTTGCGTCTTGCCTGCCATGGTCGGCTGCCTTAGTGAATTATATATATATATATAGATGTGCAGCGTCTACCTGGATGATGCAACAGCAGCCAATTTGTGACAGTAGGTTCACCACATGTTAGCTGTTATGTAGTGAAGGGGTGAGAGAGAATATTATCCAATAAGGGGAAGATGATTATAATGATCAAAGAGAGTCATGACCTTGGTTTTACCTTTCATCCAATGGGCAGCGCCATTTTTACAATTCAGTGTCCCAGTCACTACACCGAGATCCACACTCAGACCACAGAATAAGCATCCCCTGCTGGCCTCACCAACACCTCTTCGAGCAGTAACCCAAGTTTTTCCTGGTTGGTCTCCCATCCAAGTATTGGCCAGGCATGAACACGCTTAGCTTCAGGTAAGTTACATGTTCTGAAATGCATGTGGTTTGAAAAAGCCAATGCTGTTGTCCACCTACATATCATTACTAAATACCATTGTGATAAGCCATGATGAAATTGTTCAGAATATGGTAGAAAGAGAACAATAAAGGATAGCATTACTAACTTTTACTGTTTACTGTTGGTAGTCCATTTTTTGATGAGTCAATCAAAATTTTAAGCTTTGATATTCAGCATAGTGATTTGTAAAAATTTTACATCAACATTGAATCATTTACAATATTATTTTATAGTAGTGGCATCTAATAATAAAGTGTCCCCATCCCCTCCATCCTTTCTGCACCCACCACTGCAGATGCTTTCCACGTTCCATGGCTTAAATCTCTCAGTGGTCACCATATAACCTACAGCAAATCACTGTATTAAACTGTGCTCTAGATATAACCATAATTCATCCAATCCAATTTACTCAGTTATCCACCTATTCTATTAGCCCACTTAATCCTGTTTACGGAATTCAGGAAGCTGTAGCCTATGCTGACAGCACAAATCAACCCTGGACAAGTCATGAGTTTATTGCAAGACATACAATACCTGCACAACAACCAGGGCAACTTAGAGCCTCCAACACATAAAATATACTTGTGTTTAATATGTAGAAGGAAAGCAGGAGTACCACATGCAAAAATGTGGATATGGGGAAAACAATTCACAATCAAATTCAACACTCACACTGACCATGCAAGCAGACTCCTTAGTTTTAAGTTAATGGTAATAATTAGTGCACTAACTTGTCATCCTTAAAATATCCATCTTTTTAAATTTTTTGTGATGTTCCTGTAATTTGGGGTGATAATGTCCCTTTAAAGGCACTATGAATATAATAAAGATACAATAACGTAAACTCAGCAATAAAGCAAAAATATCCGTTATCCATGATGTAATATTAACAAAATCATTAATTTCCAGGTTAGTCACACAATTATTTCACCTTTGAGAGCTGGTGAGTTTGTGCCCTCTGCTGGTTTTTTAAAAGGGAGTCACACTATTTTTTAAAGCTAAGTCCTTCTGTCCTAGGATCCATAGCAGTGCAGTAAGACGCTTTAAAGCTTTGCAGCACTTGAAAGACAGCCTCTGTTCAGCTGAGATGTATTTGATGTGGAGTTACTATGTGATTTCTCTTCTCATAAACAAGTTGGAATGGCATAAGTGAGAGTGTTCTGTGATGAAACAGCAATATGTTCAATACTACTTTTTTGAATGGTGTCCATTACAATAGGATTGTCTCCTATTCCCTTTATCCCTGAAATTAGAAGAAACTGGGTTTTAAAATATACAGTATGAATCTTCTGCATCGTCCTGTAGATGTTGAATCTAGATGAATGGAAGATACAGTATATGGGTCCACTAAAGTTTTTACCACTTGTTGATCATTTATGTTATTTCTTTTTTTATATACACATATAAAATATATATGTCTATACTGGCAGTCACAGTCAATACTCTTTTTCTCTTTCAAGTGAGATAATTGTGGAGATTTACCATCTATTGGACCAAATTCTTGAAATATTAAAGGTACAGGATGGGGTGGGGGGCATATCTCCCAAGAGATTTTAAAAGGAGCATTTTTTTACTTGCTTGTGGATTGAGCCTGTCTGTGCTAATTAACAGTTTTTATAATGTAGTTGGACTTGTCTAACAAAAGGTCAACATGGGCTATGATTAAAAAATGATAATATTTTAGAAGGGTATTGAAGTAGCACTGAAAGAAATTAACCTTTTTTTTGGGGATGGACGCAGCCTGCAAGACACAAATGAAATAACCCCCAGTGATGGAAAAAGCAATTGGAAAAATAAACCTTTTCTGTGATGCAGTAAGCAGATGCAGTAGTGAGCTTGAAAATGTAAATAGGAAATGCTTGATGAAGTTCAGCTACCCAGATTCTCGCAGCTACTCACCCCAAACTCATCACACTGGAAGAGCAGTACACTTCGTCGTCTCTTACTCTTCTCTTGGACCGTCACTGATAAAATGGAACTGTACACACAGCTGTTGATGACAGCTTGGCAATCCAGAATGCTGCTCAGAGAGAAAGACTCCAGTTCCTCCTGGATGCAGAAAGCCAAAGGTATTGACAGGACATTTCTGACTTGCAAATGCTTCTACAATAGTCTCAAACATATTTGACCATCACTTAAGACAATCTGCTTACCTTAGCTTCAATGTCCATTAGTTGCAGGCTGCCATTCTTCACCTGGAGAATCATTTCTTGTCCCCACACACGACCCCTAGCATCCAGGAGCTTGAGTCTGGATATGCAGTCATCCACTGTCTTCAGGTCCTTCTGGTCAAGCTCACATGAGAACAGGTGCTTTGTGTGGAACATGTGAGGAAGGAGAGGAGGAATGTGTCATGTTTGCTTTATCTTACACCTATGACTGCTCACTTTACAGTACCAATTTGAAGGAACTCACCTCAACCCTATACTCAACATTGCGGACTTGTTTGTTCACCTCCTCAGCATATTCTTTCCTCTGCTCTAAATGAATAAATGTAGAGTCTTGTCAGTCAAAACCTAATATATTAGGTATATTATATCATATATTATTTATATATTTAATTCTTCACATTTCATTTCAAAACAAATGAAAATAGGTAGCGTTGTTCATAACTTATAACTTAATTTTTAAATGACAATGAGCAGGTTTTAACTTCACCATGTTTCCTTCCGAAGAGACTGAGAAGTCACTAAGTAGTTACTGGGTGAGTCTGAACATGTCTTCAGACAAAGCTATGATATCCTAAAAGAACCTTGGTGTGATCACATGTATTTTCAGTAATATTTGAGAGACAACAAGCAATTTTTCTGTGACTATGACAACGTTTTTAGAGTAAGAATATGTGATCAGCTTGTGTCTTTCAAAACAGACTGAAAGATGCCCTATGTAATTTAGGACATGTCTTCAGGAAAGGTTATGAGACTACTGAAGAAAAGGGAACCTTCTGCTGGGCCCCTTCTCCTTCTCTTTCACCAGAAAAGAGGGCAAAGAGATAAAAGCAGTCCATGAGTTACTACGGGCAAGTCTTTGGAAGAGACTTGAAGATCTTAGTTGGATGTCCTGTGCAAGTCTCCACTTCATCTTATGTCATTCAGAGGAGGTAATGAGAACTCGATGAACACTGTAACACTAGGCAGTTCTACAGTCAAGCTTGTGTCTAATAATGCACATTGAGAACACTAAATGGTCTCTAAGAGGCTGTGGGCAAGTCTTCTTTGGAGACAAAGAGGAGGATCATCAAGTTACTTTGTAAAGGTTCCAGACCCACTTTAAATCCTCAAACGGCATAAAGCAGCCCTGTTGTGAGCATTGGCAAGCCTTCAGACCACATAAAGGGTGCAGTGTGACCCCAAGCTGGTCTCCGCTACTTCATGGGGCTCCAAGAGAAACTTGTGTGTTTTTAAGTCTCCCTACCATCTTGTGTCCTTCAGAGGAGGCCATGAGCACTTTGAGGCATGTACAGGAAATCTTGAGGCCCTTTGATGCTTACCGTGAGGAATGAGAAGTAATGGCACTTGTGTTTATGTAGTGTTAAGTAACATTGTTGATTGGGAAATCAAGGAAGTTTTTTTTTTTTTTAATTTTATCACTTTCCCAGATTCCTCACCAAGAATGTTATTAAGCTGAACAATGATTATCTTGCCTGATAATGCCTCAATTCTAACCTTACATTTGGATACCTTTGTTTTTAAAACATTTTATCTCTACTAAGTGCCTTTTGGAGATGTTCATCACAAAAGGCACAACATAGAAAAGATTGCTTAGGAACTACGTAAATAAATTACAAATAGTCTGATGATAAAATGACTGTACAATATCTAAATGGCCAGTATGTTTTCTATGTGGGCCATAGCATTATATTCTAGTCAGATTCATAACACATAGTGACACCCAGACTAAACATACATTGTATTTTCAAGTCACTTCAGGTACTGACATATAAATAATACAAGAGCGTTGCATATAAAGAAGATGATAGAAAATGCCCAAGAGTACAACAACCATTGTACCACTTAGCACCATTCTATTTCAGTTACTCAGTGTTTACTGTGCACAGTATGCCAATATGCACAATTTCATATTCAAAATCTAGTGACAATTGTCAACTGTTTATATATTTGTAGATTTATAGAGTCACTATTGTTGTGTGTACAGAGTACAGTGAAATTTTTATTTGCACATGCTAATTGACATGCAACACATCATCACTCTCGGGCACCATGATTACTGAATATAGCAACATAATCTCAAAACTTCAGAGTTCTTTACCTGAAAAATCTCAGAACACAGTTTACAACACTACCAGTAGGAGACATGGTAGGTTATATAAAAAATGTAAATCCAAATCAAGGAATCCTAGAAGGCCACATTCACTTGTCTAAAGACTTTGGGCACATTCAGGCAACTTTCACATCGCCACTCAGTTCTGATTTTTCTACTCATATGAGATGGATACGTGGATTGATATAAGGCAGATCTGATCTTTTTAGATAAATGTGAACAGGAAAAAGCTACATGGAACTAGAACTTTCCATATGTAATTTAGACCACTTTTGTATATGATATTAAATCTTATACAAACCTATGTGACTTGACTGTGACCCGATTTTGAATGCTTGCATCGCTTGATACAGCCCTATGTGCCTTCTAACCAATACTGCATGCCCCATGCACTTGTTTTTCCTTCATGTCTGTAGGTTTCTAAATGCAGTTAATTACAATCACAATACATTAATTAGTACATTTCTGAAGTATTGTAGATGACAAGTTACAGTTGCAGATACCCAGTCTTCAAGATCAGAGGCAGAGACTTTTCCAGAGACTGCCATTTGATTTCTGGCCTGGCCATTGTCTGTGTGCATACTACCTACAGCTAGAGTTTCTTCCTACTCTGGCAGTTGTGCAGAATAATTAATTTTGCATCTATTTATATTCTGTTATTGTTGATGGAACCCTGAAATTCCTTTGGTTAGTAGTTTAAAAAAATCAATTATAATTACCCAACTTGTTTTATTGTCTTATGCTCATCCCCTCAATAATTTTGCACAAGGGTTGCTAGTTTTGAGGTAACTTAAGACAGTCTTATTGGAATATTTGTGATGATATGGTGAAGTAACACTCAGCATGTATTTCTAAAAGAAACTTCAGTTTGCACAAGAAACTCATATTATCTCAAATGAGCACAAAATGATGGATAAAAACGAGTCCACACCAACTGCTGAAACATAGCAGGGAAATATATAAGCTGCAGAAATGGTGTACAAGAAAGAATTTGCCCTGCCATCTTATCCATATAATGCATGAGCAAAACAGCCTGTTTAAGGTGATAATAACCCAAAGAGACATAATATTCAAAAAAGAAAGCTGTTTTTCCTTGCACTGGTATACAGTATAAAGCATAGCAGGTGTGAATACAGTATTGTGCCACAGTAGAAACAAAACAACCCCATAATACACACTAGTGAGCAAACCTGAACTTGAACTATGAAACTATGATTATGATGCAGAGATCAATGTATTATGTTATATCTTAATACATAAATATCTTCAGACTAATAACTAGGGCAGGCTATGTTTGAATTACCAATTGTAAGACAGAGGATTTTAATGAATGTAAGATTTTATGTGACTGAAAATATTTTACCAGTTTTTCAATTAAATTGTAGAGTTTTGTAAAGATTTATTCTTCAACCTTGAAATTATCAAAGTGCACGATTATACTAGTTCTGCTAAGATTTTCATTTTCCGTCTCCTTATGTTGGAAAACAGAAAAAGGTGTGTCAACCTGACCTTAGATCAGCTTACCAACAACTACCATTAACTCCTGACTCAGACACCTGAAGAAATCTTTAATATCAAAAGTTAAATAGCAGGTAGTAATTTAACTTACATAGATAAAGAGACAGTAAACGACACAAAAGAGGGAAGAGAGAGAGAGGGTGAGGAGAGATAAGCTCCTCTATATGAGAAGAGGATTTCCAGGCAGCTGACTGCTGTGAGTGTCAAGTGGCCCACCCAGCCACCCATTATGTTCTCAGTCCTCAAAACATGCATTTAGCATGAGCCTGTAGTCCCTTTTATCTCTGGTGACTTTTGTTTCATTACCAGGTTCATTAGAGACAGCAGCACCTATTTGTAGGTTCCCCAATAATTCCCTGGCTTCTGCTGAAACGTTCCATTTAATAAAAGTCTAGCTGCAGGGATATTCGAGTATGGAGGAATATTTCTGACAAAATTAAATAATAAAATAATAAGCACATAAGTACATACCACACTATACCACTTTAAGCCCACTTAATCCATTTTGTGACATGTAATAGTAAATAAATAAAAACACAATCATGTGTGAGCATAAATAGTTATGTTGCATGAAATATGCTTTTGTTGATTATTTATTTATATACTTATTTAATTATTTCTTTATTTTTTTCAGTCACACCATATACATCATGAAATACACAATGAAATGAAAACCCATCAAAGTTGAGAGGGTTGGCTCTAATAAGTACTATTCTTGGATTGGTGAACTGTTGGCACTTAAAGTTGACACTGTGTGTTGCCATGGCAGTATAAACGCAAGAAAAAGTTGCCAGAATTACTACACAAACTGGCTGCTTTAATTCAAGAAGCCCTGAATTCATCATCTGGAGTCTGCATCTGAAAATATCTGCTATAAATGTGGCACATGATAGCTGAAGATTTGCATCCACTCTACTGATGATTCACCAATCTAAACACACCACTTACTTGAGCCAACCCTCTCAACTTTGATTGCTAAAAATGACAGTTTTACCAATCAAATTCTACCTCAAACTTTTCGCCAAGCATTAATCACTGTCTTTCCTAAACAAAACAAGGACTTATTACAATGTGCATCATACAGACCAATTTCGCTTCTGAATAATGATGTTAAGATAGTCTCCAAAGTCCTAGCTAGAAGGATGGAGAAAGTGCTGCCTTCGGTAATATCACAAGATCAAACTGGATTTATTAAAGGCCGACACTTAGCTTCCAATCTCCGACGCCTGTTTAATGTAATATATTCACCTGCAAAGACAAACACCCCATAGATATTATTATCGTTGGATGCAGAAAAAGCATTTGATATGATTGAATGGAACTACCTTTTCACTACATTAGAGAAATTTGGGTTTGGCCTGAATATTTGTACATGGATCAAACTACTGTATATGAATCCAGAAGCTTCAGTTTGTATTAACAATATTTGCTCAGACTTCTTTAAACTAGAATGTGGTACCAGACAAGGATGCCCCTTGTCACCAATGCTATTTGCAATCGTCATTGAACCACTGGCAGTTCACTGTCGAAATGCTTATCAGATAAAGGGGATTATCAGAGAAGAACTGGAATAGAAAATTTCTCTATATGCAGATGATATGGTTTTGTATATATCAAACCCACAAAATACTGTGCCTTCAGTCTTAACAGCACTTGCAGAATTTCAAAAGATCTCTGGTCTCAGAATTAATTTGAATAAAAGTGTGCTCTTTCCAGTGAATTCTCAAGCATACAATATTAGATTGGACACCTTCCCTTTTATTATTGCATATCAGTTTAAATACCATGGGGTAAATATCACAAGTAAACATAAATCTCTTTATCAACAAAAGTTTGCCGTCTGTATGGAAAAAATTAAGCAAGACTTGCATAGATGGTCAACCCTCCATCTCACTCTAGCTGGAAGAATTAATGTTGTTAACATGAATATCCTTCCTAAGCTTCTCTTTTAATTTCAAAACATTCCAATATACATCAATAAATCATTCTTTAAGCTTTTAGATTCAACCATAACCTCATTTATTTGGAACCTAAAACATCCACATATCCAATGAGCAGCTTTACAAAGACCTTTAAGACAGAAGGTGGCATGGCTCTACCTAACTTTCAGTTTTACTACTGGGCAGCAAACATGCAAGCTATAAAAACCTGGACACAAATAGATGAACATACACAGGCTTGGTCCACAATAGAAATAAAATCCTGCAGTACTTCTCTATATTCCCTGCTTTGTGCCCCAATAAATGCAAGTTATTGCCAATATACTAATAACTCAATTGTGATTCACTCACTCAGAATATGGAACCAATGTAGAAAGCATTTTAAGATGAAGAATCTTTTATCTGTGGCACCTCTGCATGTGAACCACCTTTTTCAACCCTCACAAACATATGCAGTTTTTAATATCTGGAAAACATTTGGGAGTAAATTGCTTACAGATCTTTATATAGACAACATCTTTGCATCCTATGAACAATTACATTCCAAATTTAATCTTCCAACAACACATTTCTTTCACTATCTTCAAATTAGGAACTTTGTCAAACAGAACCTGCCCGATTTTCCCCATCTCCCACCTTCCTTTATGCTGGAAAAAATATTGCTCAGTCTCGAGGACTCAGACAGCATTTCTGCAATATATTTACAGTCCCTCCCTTTCAAAGATCCAAAAGATCCAAGAGGACAATGGGAAAAGGATCTCTCACTCTACATCTCAGAAAAGGAGTGGAAGGTAGCAATCCAGAGAATTCACTTGAGCTCCATATGCGCAAAGCATACAATTATTCAACTCAAAATTATATATCGAGCACATCTATCTCACTTGAAATTGTCCAAAATGTTTCCAGGGCAAGATCCAACCTGTGAACGCTGTGTGAGAGATGGCTGGCAGTTCAGTCCAGCCGGAACGTCCCTGAAAAAGAAGAATGGAGGAAGACTGCCCTTTTCAGGGCACTGCCTTCCCCGGGACGCTAGGTGGCAGCTTCCCTGGACAGCAACGGTTCCCCGGATTCCCTCAGGGCATCCTGGGAATGGAGTCCATTTCCTCAGCCCTGTTGGGTGCCATGGGTGCCGCCAGGGGGAGCTCACAAAGAACCTGGGGACTCCTACTGTTACTACAACCCGGAAGTACTTCAGAGTCACGAGGACGGAAGCCCGCAGTAGTTCCGGGATACTTGAGGATGTGGCGTTTGACCTGGAAGAAGAGAAGGAACACTTCCGGGTCATGGACTATTTAAAGGACTGCTGGTAGAGTGACGGAGCTGCTGGGTGGAGGACTATTATGATTATTGATTTGTTGTATTATTATTGAATATTGGAGAATTGTGGCGAGTGTGGTGCTTTGTACACTGTAATTGAAGAAAAATATTAAAATTCTTCTTGGTACTTTTTACAAGTGTGTCTTGGACGTCTGTCAGGTGGGTTTCATGGGGTAACAGCAACCCCTTGTGTCCACAGCTGCAATCAAGCTCCAGCCTCGCTGGGTCACATGTTTTGGGCCTGCACCAAATTAACATCA
The DNA here is from genome assembly GCF_900747795.2 of Erpetoichthys calabaricus. NCBI lineage: Eukaryota > Metazoa > Chordata > Cladistia > Polypteriformes > Polypteridae > Erpetoichthys > Erpetoichthys calabaricus. The sequence continues at coordinate 88,717,017 of NC_041396.2, read as the reverse complement.
TTCTGGACAAAAATTTTTAAGTGCCTTTCAGACAGCCTTGGTGTCACAATCCCTCCTAATCCACTAACAGATGTGTTTGGTGTTCTTCCAGATGGGCTTAAAGTGGAGAAGGACAAACAAACTCTGATTGCCTTCACTGCACTATTGGCACGCAGACTTATTTTGCTAAACAGGAAGAATCCTAACTCTCCTCTTTTAAGTCAGTGGCTAACTGATGTTTTATATTATTTGAAATTGGAAAACATCAAATTCTCACTTAGAGGCTCTGTGCAGAACTTTTTCAAAACCTGGCAGGATCTAATCAATAATATTTTAGAATAAGCTCTTAAAGCACTGAGGAAGTAGATTCTCTCCCCATTTCTTTTTCTTCTCCATTTATCTGTATCCGCCTATTAAACTCTTCAATTTATTTATTTTTACTATTTTTAAGTTTTTGTCCGTTGGCCATGCTCCCTTTCTCAGGGGTGGGGGTTGATTTGTTTTCAATCCTATTTTTTTTGTAAAAATTGATCTATTTATATGGAATGATTACAATAAAAGCAATAAAATAATAAAAAAAAATGACAGTCTTACTTTCAAGAAGTATTTCATGTTGTGTGCGGTGTCATTGAAATAAATAAACAAGGAAATTATAAACTTCATAAAGAACTAAACCAATAAACACATGAAACATTTAACTATTTCTGCTCAGCTATTATTGTGTTTTTATTTAATTATTGTCACCAGTCATAACCAAACAACAAAGAATAACACATATTAGTGAATCACAGCACAGGTAATTAAACAATATAAAACAGTTATATCATTTAAAAAGTGAAAAACACATCTTAAGGCATTGAAAAATACACCATTACAGGACCTAGTGTACAGATTATTTTTACACCGTGCTCATTTTTGTGTGTTTTTTTTTTGTTATTATGTTTTCATAGTCATTTACTAGTGTTTTTACTGGCTGAAGACTGAAGTTATTGAAAATGCTTAAAGCTAAACTCTTTTGACACACACTTCTATTTTGTTTAAATATGTTGTGTATTTCCATTGTAGGTACATGGTCTGATGCTACATACAGATAACAGAGGATTCATTTTCTAATTTAAGGAATATGCTTTGCTGATCCAGATGTTACACAGGCCAACTGAAGGCACCAACGTCTCGCGCAGTGGGATACACGATGGGGTGAGCTCTGGAATGGATGGGTGCAGTCTAAAGTCAGACCCTTACCACAGAAAAAACGTCAGGACATTGAATGTGTACGGTTTATGTCATTTTATCTTACAGTCTAATTATTTATTATAACTATTATCAATGTCAATTTATTCATAGAGCACATTTAAAACAACAAAATGCTGTGGCCATACATCTTTACAATACAATATGCAATAAACATAAATAAAATAAATACAATAAAACACAATAGAAACCAGCAATTGAAACTAAACAAATGACTAAGAGGAAGGAACTATCAGTATTACAAAAGTTCACGGAAGGCTAGAAAATACAGGAGCATCTTCAATCTCGTTTTAAAAAGTTCAGTTGAGTGTTAACTCCTTAATGTAACTGGGTAAAGAATTACACAGACGAGGTGCAGCAGCTGCAAAAGCCTTATTGCGATTAGTTTTACACTAGGTACGGGTGTCTGCTACAGAAGAAAACACACAAGACCAGTTGCTTCTCCAAACTCCAAAAACCTTTACTCACACCCGTGTTCTTACAGTGCGCAAACTCCAATTGTCACAGGAGCAAATCAACAGCCAATCCCCTCTGTGTATTCTAATGACCCTCCCAACATCACAAACTGACCGATAGATCTAAGCTCTCTGGATGGCTGGTATATTACACAATTTAGAAAAAAAGGTGGGCATACTCATTGATTTAAAAACCATTGCAAAATTTTAAAATCCATTCTGAAGCTAAAAGGCAGCCAGTATAAACAGGCTAAAATTGGAGATACAGAAGCAAGCTTTCTTGCCCTTGTTATAATTATTTATTGATTTGTTTGTTTGTTTGTGTCTCTACCCCTGCTCGAGGACCCTCTCCACACCCCCACCTCGCAGCCCGTAACTCACGGTATATCGTCTTCCCGCTGGGTCTGGAGAAACTACTGCTCCGCGATGACCAGGCGTCCTCCGACTTGAAGCCGCTGAAAGAGAGGACAGGACACACATGTCTTACAAGTGCCGTGTTTAGGTCACAGACAAGACCCAAGCCAGCCAGCCCGAAATTAAGAACAAGAACGAATGCGCCCGCGTAGAGAGAGAGAGACAGGGGGAGTGCACGCGGGTGTGCGCGCCATCGCACTTATTCTCACAAAAACAGAAACAGGGAGGTCGGGAAAGCCGCTGATTTCGCATTGTGTTCATCATGTTTAGCTTTTTGCGTAAAATATTCAGGGGTCAAACAGCCGGACTAGTTGTGTGGCATTTAATGGTAAGAATGGGAGTCAATTTAAAGTGAGCAGAATAAAAATCTACAGCCTCCTTCAATGTTTAGCGAACAGAGAGATCAGTAACAAGATTTTCCGTACGGAATTAAACATCTTTGGGTGAGTAGAACATGTGTTGCCCCACAAGCGTTTAGATAGCTCATTAATACTTGAGTCATTTGCTAAAAAATGTACCGGTCTGAAGAATACACACAAATACACAATACAGATATTCTCCAAAACTGTCAAAATAGTTTAAATATAATGTGATAATGTGGTTTTGGTCGTACCACTCACCCTGACCAGTGTGACACTTGAAACAGTAATTAGCAACCTATGGATGGGTGCTGCGTTCAGATTTGTTGAACAGAATTGCAAATAATGTGGCTCAATAAATTGCACAGTACTGTTAGACTTTTATTTACAGTTTTGTGGTTTCTCTTCAGTTATGTAGTGTTACTCCTCACATTATATGCCTTGACTTGTCACATTTTCACTTCATTATTATTGGCAATTTTTCCTCTGCACATCTGTCACTCTGAGTTTCTGTTTCCATACATTTTTTCATAAAGGCTGTGGGTTGTGGACTATTCCTGTTAGAGGATCTCAAAAACATGTACAGTGAGGTAACAAATGACAGTAGAAGTAACTGAACTAAAACAATAAGATGAAGGACCCAAACAGACAAAGCAATCTGGCAACAGTCAACAAGCAAAAGAATATAATAAGGAATATTGCAGATTACATCAGCCCCATCCCATTAAAGGAGGTGGACAGGAAAGGGATCACGCACACTTCAAGATGCAGCATGGTATGACACAATACCTGTAGTTGGTTCTCTTCTAGATGGTACTGACTTCTACAGACTGATCTTGACAGGGAGACTCTAAGCTACAACCATGGTTAAAATGTAAGGCCATACTCTGCAACTGCATTGTGATAAAGGTGATGCCAAGACCCATGATGCCATGGATTAGTTATTATTGAGTAGAACACCTACATGACTTAAAGCAAAAAAGCATTTTTTTAAGGTATGGGCATAAGAGATGAAATGTAAAAACCTCCCAGGCCAGAAATTATTCTCTACCTGTTGTACCACCCCAAGGAATTTAAATGCTCTGAAGTGCCATCATTTGTTTCCATCTTAAATATTTAAGTACTGAATTCTTATTATGTGAAACTAAAAACCATATTTACCTCCCTAAAATAATGTATTTGGGGGTTTTAAAAAGGCATTATGGATAGTTTTTGTGCATGTGTCTCTTTTAATTTTTCTCATTTGCCCACATTTCTTTAAATGAACTGTAATTATTGAACTATAATGTAATAATATAAACTATAATGTAGTTTGGTAAGGAATAAAAATGAAAAAGTATTAAAATTCCATACTTTTAATTTACAAAAACATACAGTTCAGAGCATGAATTTCATGTGTGGCAGTAGTAGTGGACGGATTTTCCCTCAGAGTAACAACAAATGGTTGCCTTTTTATTGGCTTTGGAGGATTCCAGTGTGGGGTTCATAAACAATAATATTATTGTGGACTGCCTGATTTATCTTATCTTGAAAATGTGATTGTTCCGCTTTATTAAGTGAAAAAATGTGTGATTTTTAAGTAATAATTCTTTGCATTCATATAATGCTTTTCTCACTACTCAAAGCGCTCAGCAATTGCAGGTTAAGGGCCTTGCTGAAGGGCCCAACAGAGCAGAGTCCTTTTTGGCATTTACAGGAGTCGAACCGGCAACCTTCTGATTGCCAGTGCATATCCCTAGCCTCAGAGCCACCACTCCATCTTGGATACTTGCAGTCTTGCACTGATATTCAAACCCTAGAAGTTCTTCTTGAGGTTTACCTGCTATTCCTCTCTTCCTCTTCTTATAATGTTTCTGTCAATGTCTTTGCTTTTACTCACAGTTGCTGCAACTGTTTTTTTTCTGTCCTCCCTTGCATACCACCCACTAATTCTTCAAGTACCACCACTGAAAGAGAACCACTGTTCTAGTCTAATAGGTCGGACACACATAACAAAAATAAAAGTGGAAAAAGGAAAGACGTTTCTAGTGTTCAACACATGTAAACACTCCGCTGCATGAACCAGCCCTGCTTCAAAAGTCCATCCCACTCTAATCTAGCTTACCTTTCCTATTTCCAGACACTTACTTTGACTTGCGTGCATCCAAGCGATCCTCAGATTGGTAATGACTGTGGTTCAAGTACATGGTGACCTCTGATCGTCAGCTGTCTGGAAGAGAAAAACCGGAGCAGAGGTCATGAATAGTATCACAGCAGAGGGGTAGATGATACAAGAAGCTCTTCTCCACATCACCTATAATAGATACAACAAATGCCTACACTTTTTCCTGCTCAACACCCCTAAGTGATTAGAAGACATGGATTTCCTTCTCAGATGTGTACCAGTGGCAACAAAGTTTCCATTCTATCAGAGAACATTAAGTGTCTGAGCTGCTGTTAGTTAATAATTCTCCAAAATGTGATATTTAATTACCTATGACATCACAAGGAAAGGAATTCAGCAATGCTAATGTGAAAACACCCACCTGAGGGGTAAAGGAATGCCTGGGCCATTTTGTATTGCTGACAATGATAATATTCTAAGTAGGTTTTTATGACTTACCTGCTGCAGTGGCACTGTGTCTCAAGAACCTCAGTTATCTCAGTAATTAATCTAGCATGAAAACAGCAGAGAAGGGAGTGTTTTAAAGAGCAGAATGCCATTAGTGGCGACAGATTGGGGATATTAGGGTCATTTTATACATCAATCTTTTTTCCCATATGACCATGAGTTACAAAAGATAGAAGACCACAGCCAAGATGTATGCCCAATGATCTGTTTTTGGAATGTGCTTTCAAATTTAAAAACATGATTTAAACAATTTAAATGTCAAGTGTGTGACATTTGAAATTTTAATTAATTTGACTTGTCCATTCTTTATTATTGTTCTGTAGCTGTTGTTAACCAGCTAACGTCTCCTCCATACACTGATCCAGTCTCACAACAGCAAAATGTCTCAAACTAGGCAAAGCGATTTTCTGACGAGCATTATTTGAAAAGTGCGTTCTTAAAAAAGCAGTTTTAAAGAATCTGTGTAAATTAAAATATTCTGAATTATTTTCATTTTCACCAATTCATGAAATATTAACATAACTTTTTAATGTTTCAGTATTGGTTTTAAGCTGTATTTAGTAGACAGAAACTGTAAGTGAATAAATTGGTAGGATAAATTGTGTTGTCCATAATGATCATATCATTCTTTGTAAACCCCATGCTGAAATCCCTAAAAGCGAAAAAAACTTGCCCAAATTTGTTGTGACCCTGGGGGAAAATTTCCCTTCTTCTGTCACACACTTCCTTAGAAGGCTGGCGTCCTTCAACATCTGCAATAAGATGCTGCAGATGTTCTATCAGACGGTTGTGGCGAGCGCCCTCTTCTACGCAGTGGTGTGCTGGGGAGGCAGCATTAAGAAGAAAGACGCCTCACGCCTGTACAAACTGGTGAGGAAGGCAGGCTCTATTGTTGGCATGGAGCTAGACAGTTTGACATCTGTGGCAGAGCAACGGGCGCTCAGCAGGATCCTATCAATTATGGAGAATCCACTGCATCCACTAAATGGTATCATCTCCAGACAGAAGAGCAGCTTCAGTGACAGACTGCTGTCACTGTCCTGCTCCACTGACAGACTGAGGTGATCGTTCCTCCCCCACACTATGCGACTCTTCAATTCCCCCCGGGGGGGGGGGGGGGGGGGTTATTGGGGTAAACGTTAACATTATATAAAGTTATTGTCTGTTTTTACCTGCATTATTATCAATCTTTAATTTAATATTGTTTTTTGTATCAGTAAGGTGCTGCTGGAGTATGTGAATTTCCCCTTGGGATTAATAAAGTATCTATCTATCTATCTATCTATCTATCTATCTATCTATCTATCTATCTATCTATCTATCTATCTATCTATCTATCTATCTATCTATCTATCTATCCACATGAAATTCAAGCTCTGATGTATATATTTGTTTGTAAATTAAACATACAGAAATTTCATTCTTTATATTTTTTTATTCGCCATGAAGCCACACTGTTTTTAATGCATTAAAAAATAAGGAACATCAAAAGGCACACATGTGCAAAAATGATCTGTAATAGTTTGTTAAAAACCCCAAATACAATAATATTGGGCAGCTAAAGAAATGTTACCTTTAGTTTAATCTAATAAGAGTTCAGTGTACTTAATGATTTAACACTGAAAAAATGGTGGTCCTTTAAAACTTTTACATTCCTGGGGATGGTATGTCAAGGGAAAAGGCTGTGAATACCCGATTTAGGGTATTTAAGCAGGAAATCAATAAAGTTTATTGATTATACAAAATGTAATAATTAAATGTTGAAAATAAGCAAGCTAAAATATGTGGACTCGTTCCCTGGAAAGCTATTGTCTGTTTTAACATCATTTTTTCTCACTCTTTAATTTAATATTGTTTCTTTATCAGTATGTTGCTGCTGGAGTATGTGATTTTCCCCTTGGGATTAATAAAGTATCTATCTATCTATCTATCTATCTATCTATCTATCTATCTATCTATCTATCTATCTATCTATCTATCTATCTATCTATCTATAATTAGGGATTTCAGAGAGTTTCAGTAAGAATCTTGGGTAACAGAGAAATAAAAACAACCTCCTCATGAATACTGGGTCAAATTAAACATCCTTGTAGAGCTTCTGGATTCTCCTTGTATCTGTGAGAGCTTTACACCGAATTTCTTCCACATTCCCAAGAATGGTTAACAGGCCCTGCTTGAGTGAGCCCTTCAAGGGCCTTGCATTCTGTTCAGGGTTGGTCCTTTTCTTATGCTCATTGATGGTGGATTATACTGTGGGACTTGATGACCTTAAATTGGTGTGAGAATGTTAGGTTTTGATAAACTGCTTAGAAATTCAAGAGAAAGACTGAGAGGTACTAATTTACTCTGTTCACGAAACATTTTGACGAATTTCTCAGAAAAGAAAAATATCAGGGAATGGCATTGTAATTGAGAATTGTTTCAAGCAAACACTTGTAACCATTTAGAGCCTCCAGTACTGAAATTGTGGGCCCATGTACTGAGCAAAAAGAAGGTAGGAAAATTTAAAACATTGATATAAGAAAAGGATGCGGCACAATCAAGCACATGTAAATACCTGTCGCAAATTCAATAACAAATTTTCTTATCAAGGAATGGCTTTGTAATTGAAAAATTGTTTTGAGCAAGCACTTGCAACCACTTAGATCCTCCAGTACTGAAATTGGGGGTTCATGTACTGATCAGAAACAAGGCAGGAAAATTTTAAAACATTGATTTAAAAAAGAGGATATGGTACAATCAAAGACAAGTAAATACCTGACATGAAAATTACAAAAATATCTCTAAAATTAGAACTAATTGTATGAAATTACTTGTCATTAAAATTCAACAAAAACATAAGAGCAATTTACAAGATAATTACAGAAAGAAATACATATACTTTATATTAAAGTAAAACTAGATGGAAAGGAAGCTCCATGATATACTAAATATTAAATGTGTGCAAACTAAAATCCATCCATTTTCTGAATCTGCTCCATGTAGATAATACTCAAACATGAAATTTAAACTGAGCACCAAGTGCTGTAAGACAGTAATGCTGTTTGTGGCACCACTGTGTGGTCTTACAGGGTCTTTTGTTTCTTTTTAATGTGTGATTACACTTCATCACAAAACAGTTCCTTAACCAACACCCCCTTCCACCCCAGCTGCCATTTTTGTTTTTATTATTGCACTTAAGTGATGTATTGCTTCTTACAGTTTTCATTGTTTATTCCTCTTTTCATGTGATATTTCTGTTGAATGTTTTGAAAAGTACTTTCAATTAAATTAAACACTCTACATACACATTCAAATTCCTAAAAAAACAAACAAAGCAAATTAAAATGTGTTCAAGGTGAGCACTATACGAAAGCATCAATGACAGATTCAAACACCCCAACAAATCTGGGAGGATGTTCACTTTCACATTCAATTTAAAAATATGCGCTGCCATCAATAACAAAACATATATAAGCTGAAAGAATGATGCACTTCATAAAAGAAAAGAAATGATTTTGGAAAAATTTATTTTTTTGAAAAATTCATAATAAACTGCAAATCAAAGTCTGGTTGAATGTTTAAAAAGACTATGGCTTCCATACTGTCTTTACCAATGTACTTTTTTGCCAGAGTACTTGACATCCTAAAGTAACAGACTCCTACTTGTGAAGGTTTCTGCTGAGAATGGGTATGAAAGGAACGCAAGACAGTAAGACAAGAAAAGTTCTGTTACTGCCTCTCACATGACTGCAGCTTTGATTTGTTACAAACACGCTGTGAAACTGTAATATCTGGAATAATGAATTGCCAGTTCACAGCAGCAAGCAAGCGCCTTCAGTTTTGACAAGTAAAAGAGATATAGCAGCCAAAAAACTTCATGCTCTTGTCATTTGCAGTTAGGTACTTATGCTGGTCCATGGCAAAAAAGGAGGCAGGTGGTCTGTTTGGTTTATCAGCAATAACTAGAAAGCCCCCTACCCCCCCACCCCCCTTTTCCATACCTCCTTTTTCCTTGACTGGATTTTTAAGAACTACATCCTGTCCAAAATACAACAGGATTGAGACAGGAATTGAAATAAATGAGGCTTCAATTCATCTCAGGCAATTGGTAGGACAAATCAGACACAAGCACACCTTTCAACCCACATCTTGTAAAATGAAGAGAAGGAAAACAAAAAAGACAGTCCTTCCACCTACATGGAACATATGCTGGAAAAAGGCTAACTGATGACTTTCACACATACAGTATGACCCACCAGGCATGCCATTTTTCAATACTGCTGTAGATTATTGTTATCTGGTAAGGAGTGAAAGATAAGGGAGCACTTGATGCTGAGATAGATCTTCATGTTTTATAACAAATCTTTAACTTTTACTATGTCCAATGTGTGATCTGTTAAGATGTTAGTTAGTTAGTCAGTCACTTTCTAACCTGAATAGTCCTGAACATGGTGTGCTAGAGTGTATCCCAGTAGGCATAAGGCACAAGGCAAGGAACTAATTCTGGACAGGGCACCAGTCCATTGTAGGGCAAACACACACACCATGCACTAGAGCCAATTTTAGGATTGACAATTCAACTGACCTGCTTGTCTTTGGACTGTGGGAGGAAACCCCCACAGACACAGGGAGAACATGTAAACTCCATGCATGGAGAACCTGGGACATGAGCTCCGGTCTCCTTATTGCAGGCAGCAGTGCTACCACTGTGACGCCGTGGCGCTCCCTCTTAAGATGTATGTAGTTAAAACTATATCAAAATCTTAATCTGGCTGTAACAGAGAGTCTCACAATCCTAACCTAATAAGGGGACCAGTAAAGGACAAACTGTTGGTCTTTCCAGTTACATTGGGTATCTGCTTAAGTGATTTTCAAAGTGATTCAGGTTTCACCATTTTCTGAAAATTGTGAACTTCATTCCCAACTTTAACAAATCCTCGAAAATCTTGGCGAGGCTTTACACCATAAAGAAAGAAGCTGAGTTTCAGCTTTTAGGATCATTGTTATTAAACAGAACGCTGTCCTATTCAAGCCCACCCTCTGACATTAAATGGAATAAAATCGAGTACTGTACCTTGTCAGCTGACAGGTCTTGTGTTGCTTCTGATTCTTTTCTTTTGTCGTCCTATTTGGTGCTATTTACATTTCTCAGAGCAGCGGCCACTTGGCATGAGAGCAAACAGCCCATAAGTCAGGTCTGAAGTCCACTTCCGGCAAAGGCTGCCTTTTCTCCCAAGGTGTTTTTTTGCTTTGGCAACAACTGACGAAGGAGGGAGAGGCCAGTCTTTTGAGTTTATAACGTTAGAGCAAAGGTGGCATTCTTAGCTTGGGAGCTCCCAGAAGAAACATGTAAGCAATGAAACTTCCTGGCATTGTGGTGTACTAGTCAGCACAACAATTACCATAGGTGTTCATAGCAATGGTGGGATGGTAGTGGTGCCTCTAAAAGAATGTCTATCCTCATTTTATGGGAGGTGTGAAATCCCTGTCTATCATGTTGCATCTGTCACTTTTAAACAAAATAATTTTGAAAGATTTTGCTAATATGGAGTACATCTTTAGAAATGAATGTAACCTTACCTGGGGTTGAGGACATAGTTATGTGAGCAAGCCTTTTGGAAAAGGAAAACAGATACATGAGGTCTATCTTCAGGGTACCTGGGCACATTTAGCCATTTACCTGGAACACACTCATAGACATATCTTGGATAAATATCTGTAGGCATACAGTAGCTGTAACACACCTGGGATAGATGCGTAGAAACAGCTGTGCCACACCTGGAACACAAATGTAGATTCATTTGGAAAACACATGTACTGTTGTGTTTAAAGTTGACTCTGGCCTACGTGAAAATTCCCTTTTCATGTCCTTTTTGATCATTTGTGGTCCTTTGGTTATTATCATTTTATGTTAATGTTGTTAAATCTGTCTATCATTTGTACAATTTTATATTTTATCAGTTTTGTTTACTGTTTGGTTTCTCATTGTGGATGCTTTATCTGCCATGTCTCTTGTGTTTTGTGGGTGGTTCACCAAGTGGTGTGAACACCTGTAATCGAATAGACTGCTCCCAGCCCTATAAAGTCTCCTGGGAATTGTAGTCCATCTGCTGTGCATTGTATGCGCTTGGTGGTTGGTGAGTTTTCTTTTTTTGCTATTTTTTATTCTTTGAATTTACTGGCTTTTGACTCTTTTGCTTTTGGGATTATGATTTCTAGATAGTTTTTTTGGGAATTGTTTGCTTAGGATTGCCCTCTTTGCAACTCCTTTTGCCTATATAAACATCTTGAGATATTTTATGATATTTTTTAAAGATTCTTTGCTTGCTTTTTCTTTCAGAAGTTGGAGTTTGGACTATATTTTATGAACTTTACTTATATTTTTGAACTTTTGAAGCTAAGCACATTTTGCCATGGTGAAGGCCAAAGCCAGCCACTAGGGTAAGAGCTCAGGCTGCTTCCGGGTGCCCCCTCTCTGGGTAGACATGTGGGGAGTCTGGTCTGCTTCCCTGGCTGTTCTTGGCCATTTCTGGTGAGTAATTGCAACATATATATTGGCCTAGCAGTAGATTTTGGGGTACATGTGCAAGATTTACAGCAGACCACCTGTAGAAACGGGGAGAATTTGAACGAAATATGTAGATTAAGTGTTAGATTAATGTGTAGATTCATTTAATTTGTGACATTGTATCAGTAATTTTTAACTATTTTTTTATTTCTGTGGCTTATAAAATATGTTTTCATCATTTTAAGCTGTTTTGATGGTATCGCTGCAACGCTATTTTTTTTGTTTTGTTTTCACATGTCACTGTTTTTTTTTTTTTTTAAGGCATTCATGTATGGAAGATTTATTGGTTCAGCCATCCTTCATCGAGGATACATTGAGGAATGAAAGAAAACAGTCAAATGAGGAATAAAACCAAGGAAAAGAAAGATGAGAAGGAAACAAAATCCAGCAGGAGTGCCAGTACAAGTTGAAGGAATTGAAGTGGTCAGGGTGTCCCTCAGGGATGGGGCTCCAGGGATGGGTCACTCTTGTTGAGCATAGGAGCAGGACCGGCCAGAGTGCCCCAAGGGCTTCTCTTTGTGGATGCCAAGGGATAGTAGCAAGATGAAGGAGTAGGGCTCTAAGCGTACCAGTGGGAACTGATATGGAATGAGAGTCAATTAAGGGATGCATTCACCAGTGTCTCAACCCTGCTGAGCATGCATACAGTATGCATTACTTAATACATTCAGGACGTTCTACACATACAGCACATTCAATACGGTAAAATATGTTCAATATGGTTTGAAACTGTTTTCCCTCCATGCCTTGCCAACTGCAAGGCAGATCATAAACTCACATGTCACTATTTTTCTGAACACTGCTATGGAAATGGTATCCATTGTTAGTCACATGGCTGTCAATATCTCAGTGCATGACTTCATCAAATGTTCTTTATTTAAGATGGCAGCCTGGTAAAACCTAGATTCTAGTGTTACAATAATTTTCAAATCCTTGTTGTGATTCTAAAATAACTTGTTTAAGGCAATCTCTTTAATGTTCAGCTATTTGACTTTTGGCAAAGTTCTTTGGTTTCCATTTCTGCTTATGTTTTGGCTTTGACAGTGATCTTCCTGGTTACCTTTGCCTTCTTGTTAATCTGATGACGTGTTTGATACTCATTTCCTGATCTTTGCACCTTGTGGTCATTTGATTTGTTAAGGTGCTTCAGTACAAACTGAGGTACACTTACATACAGTTGCTCACTGTAGCAGCAAGAATTAAGTTCAAATCCTTCATGTTTGCCTTGAGAGTAGTCAATAGGTCAGCACGTGTGTGTATGAAGACACTCATGACATTCTATGCTCCTTCTTGCTCACTCTGGTCTGCTGATGAATAACATCTGGTAATGCCTCAAACTCAACTCATATTCTTTTTACATTCTGGTGAAATGAGTTGCCCACCTAAATTCAACCTGCTTCTAATTCAATGTGTTCAAGAAGTGTTTGAAGACTCTCTTGTTCTGTGAATCTCTGTCTGGCTTTGATATATTCTTGCAGCTAAGGAATTGTAGATAGCTTTCATTTTGTTCTGAATTCTTTACTTGGGATGATCAATTTTGTGACCCTTTCCTGCAACACTTGGTCCAAAACAATCCCCTAGATTGATGTTTACTCGATTATGTTGATTTGCTTTGTAAGTCACTTTATATAAAAGCATCTGGTATGCAAATAAATGTAACTGTAAACTGTAAATATGGGTTAATCTGTAGAAACACAGGTAGGGGCATGTGAGGTTAATCTGGAGGTACATCTGTAAAGTAAACATGTAATTGCAGCTTGCACATTATTATACATGCACTTGGAGTAAGTTTACTAAGATAAAATTTAGCACCGAAAAGAAAATTAAAACCAAACGTGAAGAAGAAATCATAGAAACTTATCTTAGAAATCATTACCCTGTACAGCTAATGAACAAAGATATATGATACAAAGGTTTTTATCTATTCACAATATCATATGACAGGCAGTATTTTCAGCGACTTTTTAACTCATCGCAATTGATGACGCACAAATCCTTGTAAGAATCTCGAAGATGAGTTAACAAATGTTGCTATCCATACAACCAAATAAGATGCCAAAAATTATACCAATATTTTTCAATACTTTATTTAATTAACACATCTAAAAAACATTAATGCATTTAGAATCACCATGTATCAACAACCGTAAATAGCTGAAAAAATGTATAAAAATAAAAACTGAAATTATTTCATAACAGAATGTGCTAGTGAAACATTTGACATGTACAGTATATGCAGAAATGCAGGATCACTTTGGTCATAGAATTTAGAACACTTCAGATATGCCAACGGGCAACTCAGAATTATAAAACACTAATTTAAACATATCTTTTAAACCACTAGCTACAAAGGAGATTCAGTCTAGAGGCTGCTCATAGCTTGTATTGGGAACATAGAGATATGAAATCACAAAAGGCAATGCTGCCAAGTAGCTCTGCAGGTTTAGCACCTGCAAGAATTGGACAGATGAGCAATTGCCAGGTACTTGTAGTGAACTTTCCAATATTCTTTTTGTAGTACTGGGCAGGAGAAATCAGGAACCATTTGCAGCAGCACATGTTGCAGTGCAAGAAACCACCTTGCATGGTACATCAGTCTATTGCAGGACACACTCACACACACAAGTGCTCATACATGGGACTTGAGAAGAGATGGGAGTCCCTGGTGAAATATCACATAGACGCAGAGTGTATACAGTATGTAATTCCCCTGTTCTCCATGATCAGATTGGCATCTGAGCTCTGGTGCCTAGAACTGTGAGCGAGCACTATACAGTGGAACCTCGGTTCACGACCGTAATTCATTCCAAAACTCTGGTCGTAACCCGATTTGGTCGTGAACCGAAGCAATTTCCCCCACAGGATTGTATGTAAATACAATTAATCCGTTCCAGACCATACAAACTGTATGTAAATACAGTATATATTTTTTTAAGTTTTTAAGCACAGATATAGTTAATTATACCATAGAATGCACAGCGTAATAGTAAACTAAATGTAAAAACATTGAATAACACTGAGAAAACCTTGAACAACAGAGAAAACTAACACTGCAAGAGTTCGCCCTATAGCGCTACAAACTGCTTGCTAAAAACACTTTTTTTAATGAGTTTTAAGCACAGGGAAAAAAAATGAACATTTGAAAATCCGTAATTTAATAAACCACCAAGAAAAGTAACATTGCAACAATGCACGCTACAAACCGAAGTGAAAACAAAAACAAGCCCGGTGCATTCTTTAACTGCCTTCTCTGCCTTATGAGTCCAGCCTCCTCTCTCTCGTGTGTGTGTGTGTCTCTCTCTCACACTTGTGTGTGTGTGTCTCTCTCTCGCGCGCCTGTGTGTGAGTGTCTCTCGCGCGCCTGTGTGTGAGTGTCTCTCGAGCGTCTGTGTGTGAGTGTCTCTCGCGCGTCTGTGTGTGAGTGTCTCTCGCGCGTCTGTGTGTGAGTGTCTCTCGCGTGCCTCTGTGTGTGTGTCTCTCTCATGCGCCTCTGTGTGTGTGTCTCTCGCGCGCCTCTGTGTGTGTGTGTGTGTATGTGTCTCTCTCATGCACCTGTGTGTGTGTGTCTCTCTCGCGGGCATCTGTGTGTGTGTGTCTCTCTCGCGCGCATCTGTGTGTGTGTCTCTCTCTGTCGCGCGCCTGTGTGTGTGTGTGTGTGTGTGTCTCTCTCTCGCTCGCTGCGCAGGGAATGCACAGGGAGAGACTGAACACATGCGGAAATCATCGGCACGCACAAACCGAAAGGGAAATTGGGTTGTTTGTATACGGAGTGTGTGGTCGTGAACAGATGCAAAAGTTTGCCGAACTTTTTGGTCGTAAACCGATTTCTACATGTACCGAGATGTTTGTGAACCGAGGTTCCACTGTATACTGTACCTATTTTATATCCTGTCACTTGACACCAGAATTATTTACAGCTGAGCCCAGCTTCTATTCCTCCACCTTATATAGGTGACACACATTGGGGTGGTTCACAATATGCTATGTACAGTACCTGCTTGTCAAGAATGTCAAGCTCTTCATTCCCTTATTTCTCATACATCCAAATAAATTTCCTCTTTGGTTCAGTCTGAACTGATAATAAAAAAATAAAATAAATTATTGTTACAAAATCTAATAAAATGTTAGGCCTGAACTTTTGTCCTCAGAATGTGAGAAGGTGCACCCTTAAAGTGAAATGGTATAAACTGCAAGGAATGTCCAAAGGTAATCGCATGAGTGCTAAATCTCATGTTTGTGTAAAATCCTCATCGGATTGAATCCAACAAAATCCCAGAAGTTAATCAATTAAACCTTATTGGTGGAAAATAAGGGGAAGTATACTGAAGAAAGAATGGAGGAAGCACTCTGTTATGCAGATAGGGCTGGGAGTATAAAATAATCTATTAAGTATTAACAGGCAATGAATCAGGTGAGCTAAATTCTACCTTAACATCAGCACACAGTACACAGTTTTAAGTCCGGGGCCTTTAGGAGATTATTCAGACTTGTGCTCTTGAAGTCTCTTATCTCTCCTTGACATGAATTCAATTTTTTAAAAATAGCTGATGGCTGACACTCTAATATTAAGTCACACAATCAGGAAAAACAAGGCTCAACAGTATAACTACAGAGCACAAAAGTACCCATGACTTTAAACCTTATCAAGGACTTCGCCAACTATTGTTTTCTTACATTAATGTGCTTTCTCAAAGAAGATAAGGCACTTATGTAATAGTCCACTCAATTACTGTTGAATTTTCATGTATAAATGTGCAGTCATTCTTGTTAATCTCTGGTCATGCCTGTAATTTTGCATATGATGGCTGTTTCTCCTCAATATGATATAGTGTCATCAGTTTGTTCAGATTCTTCATTTTCCATCAGGGTTTGCATTCATTTTGATTGTGAAGTACTTTCAATAAAGTGTCTGATTATATATTTCCATTTTGATCATTCATTCATTTATTAACCTGGTTTTCTAGACACAATTTTTGTAAAACCTGGGCTAGTGGGACAGAGGCTATGCCAGCTGCATTAGGCACAAACTAGGTACTAGTTTAAGGAGTGAGCACATTATTCTCATTCGCATTTCACTCAAGTATGATGATTCCATTGCTGGGCCTACAGTAAGTACAAAGGACTTCTTTACAAACTGAACAGAGAGCGACCAGGTCTGGATTCGAACCCGGGTCCTTTCGTGACTAAGCACTGCACCACAGTTTTGACTTTGTTTAAATTTTCACCAACTAATTTGAAAAGGTTTTTTGAGTGGGCCCATTAAAGGAGTCTTCTTTACATTTAATGGTAAAAATCCATGGACATTTTTCAACCAATATTAACTTTCCATCTCTGTATTTGTTTTTGGCAGTTTGACTTAATGGAGTATGTGGTACTGCAATGATAAAAATAAAGTTTTGACTAAAGCAAACCATTCAGTCACATATAGCTAGATATAATCTTACAAAGTATTCCCTGTTTGATCATTTTTTTAGGAGCATTATTTGAAGCCTGTTTCCAACATGGGTTGTTTTCATGTAAACAAGGTGACATGGTGTTAGTCACCTGTTAGTTTTGTCACTTCTGTTTGTAAATGTAGTTCATTGTTTAAATTATTCAGTCATAAGTATTTGGATATTGATGCAATTTTAGTAATTTGTCTCTCTGTATTTCACCATAATGAATTTGGCTTGGCACCCTGCCCAGGATTGGTTCCTGCCTTGTGCCCTGTGTTGGCTGGGATTGGCTCCAGCAGACCCCCCGTGACCTGATGAATTTGAAATTAAGCTGTGATTTAAATATAGACTTTCAGCTTTAATTTATGGGGTTTAACAAAGGTATTACATTAAGCTTTTTCAAATATTTTTCACATTGTCCCTCCATTTTCAGAAGCTCAAAAGTATTTGGACAAAGTAATACATTATAAAATAGATGCACTGTGTTAATACATGGTTGAAAATCAAACTTAACAAAACCATAATTCAACTCCAACCCAAAAGAAAGAGAGAAGAGCCAGCTCGACAAAGCAAATCATTGAAGCAGCAAGGAAGGAAGAATATCCTTTTCCCCCCAATACAGAATGTTATACTAAAATGTTATTGATTAGATCCTGCCAAATTTTAAAAACAGATCTTCTGAGTGAGAATTTGATTTTTTACAATTTCAAATAGTATAGGACATCAGTTACCCACTGATTTAAAAGTAGTGGTTGGAATTCTTCCAGTTGAGCAAGATAAGTCCACAGTTTTGAAGTAAAGGCAATTAAGATTTGTTTGTCCTTCTTCACTTTAAGAGTATCTGGGAGTGCACCAAACACAGCGGTTAATGCGTTAGGAGTGATGGTGACACCAAGGGTATCTGATAGGCATTCAATGATTTTTGTCTAAAACGGTGTTAATTTGGTGCACACCCAAGACATGTGGCCCAGTGAGGCTGGGTCTAGTTTGCAATGTTCACGTTATTTATAGTAATGTTTTGGATAGTTTTAATCAAGATAAATGTGCTCGATAGAATATTTTAATTTGAATAATTGAGAGCTTTGCGCATATGGAGCTAGAGTGTATTCTGTGCATGGCTGCCTTCCTCTCCATTTCTGAAATGTTAAGTGAAAGATCCTTTCCCCATTGTGCCTTGAGATCTTTGAAAGGAAGGGACTTTAAAATGCTTTTTATAAATTGTGGAGATTACATCCGAGTCTTATCGATATTTTTTCTAGAACAGAAATAGGTGGAAGGTTAGGAAAAATAGGCAGTTATAGTTTTTCAAAGTTTCTAGCTTGAAAGTAGTGGAAAAATTGTGTTGATGAGAAGTTAAATTTGAAGCTTAATTGCTCGTAGGATGCAAAAACATTTTCAATGTACAAGTCTCTAAATATTTTGATCCCAGACATTTTCCAAGCATTATATACTGTATGTTTGAGAGGAAGAAGAAAAATGGTTGTCATGTAGAGGTGCAACATGTAAGAAACTCTCTGTCTTAAAGTGCGTCCTTCATTGGTCCCATATTCTGAGAGAATGAAGGGCAATTGGATTATTAGTGTATTGACGATAGTTTGTATTTACTGGAACACAGAGCAGGGAATATAAAGAAGTACTGCAAGATTTTAATTCAATTGCACACCACTCTTGTGTATATTTATCGATTTGTATCAATGCCCAGGTCTTTATGGCCTACATATTAGCTGTCCAGTAATAAAATTGAAAGTTAGGTAGTGCCATGCCCCCTTCTGCTTTAGGTTGTTGTAGAGTTTCCCTTTGGATGCATGGATGTTTAGAATTTCAAATAAATGAGTTTATGATTGAATTTAATTTAAAAAAAAAAAAGATTTGTTAATGTATATGGGGACGGTTTGAAATAGAAAAAGAAGCTTGGGAAGGATGTTCATTTTAACAGTGTTGATTCTACCTGTCAATGTGAGATTTTTTCCATGCAGACAGCAAAATTTTGTTGAAAAAAAGCTTCATATTTCCTTGTGATATTTAGCCCTAGATATTTGAACTGATCTGCTAAGATAAATGGGAAGGTGTCCAGTCTAGTATTGTGTGCTAGAGAGTTCACTGGAAAAAGCACCCTTTTATTAAAATGAATTTTGAATCCAGATATCTTTTGAAAATTAGTGCTTTTAGGACTACTGTCATGGAATGTTGCAGGTCAGATATATACAGTACCATATCATCTGCCTATAGTGATAATTGCTGTTTAAGTCCTTGTCTAAGAATCCCCTTTATCTCTGATTCATTTTGAAAGTAAGCAGCCAATGGCTCAATGTGTAGTAGTTCAAAATAAAGTTGTTAATATGAACTGAGGCCTCCGGACTAGTATAGAGTAGTTTGATCCATGCACATATGTTTGGGCCGTACCCAAATTTGTGCAACGTGAATAGCTAGTTCCATTCAACCATGTCAACTGCATTTCCTGCATCCAAAGATGCTAAGATCTCTGGGGTGCTAGGTTTAATAGGTGAATATATTATATTAAACAAACATCAAAGATTACAAACTAAGTGTCTACCTTTAATAAATCCAGTCTGGTCTTGTGATATTGCAGAAGGAAGCACTTTCTCAATCCTTCTAACTAGAACTTTGGAGAGTATCTTAACATCATTATTCAGGAGTGAGATTGGTCTGTATGATGCACAATGTAGTAAGTCCTTATTTTTCTTAGGAAAGACAGAAATTAATGCACGGCGAAAAGTTTGAGGTAGAATTTTGCTGTCTTCAGCTTCTGTAAACATTGCTAATAATAGTGGAGCTAACCTATTTGAATTTTTTTTTTTTTATAAAATTCCACTGGGTAGCCATCGGGGCTGGCTGCTTTCCCACTTTGAAGTGAGTTTATAGCATCTAGGAACTCAGAAAGTGTCAGAAGTTTATTCAGTTCCACTGCACTAAGAGTATCTAGCTGTGGTATCTGTAATGAGTAAAAGAATTATAATTTTATGAGTGTTCACATTAGGAATAAATGCAAAAACATTTTGGATGAAATCGCTATCATCCACATTAGGTGCATAAATATTTATCAGAATCACTTTAGCATTAAATAAAGTCTATACTTCTGTCACATCTTGCATTCCCTCTGTAGCTTCGCTGTCTTTCTCTTAGCCAGATTGCTCAGGCATTTATGACCTTATTCAAGGTTGTGGCAAAACCTCCTATCTCTCTCTATGCTTTACTATTGAACCTTTTACATAATTAATGGTATCATAGAGGAACTCAACTCTGGTTGTGGAGGTCGACAGTGGCGGCAGATTTTTATTCCAACCAGTTTTGTAATCAGAAGCCAGGCTGAACAATTAATGAAACTTGCTTTTTAATTATATTGTTTGTTAGTGCTTTCAGTTTTTCAAGACAAATACTTATCACGTTGTATGTTTTTCATTTTCTTCAAAACACTGTATTAACCCAGAAACTCCATGGTGCATATACACACGTTTAAATGGAAGAACATTGGCTGGAGGGATGGCAGACCCTTTGTCGTTTGCACTTCATTATTAATTGATGGCTGGTTAAGAAAACAGGCAACAATTAAAACCTTAATGCCACTGTTTAAATTAGGCAGTTAAGGGTTCTGAATCATAACAAACAAGTTAGCAAAAAGTAAGCCCCCCAAAAATATTGATTTAGTGGTAAATAAATGGGTTCTAAACTAAAATTTGCTCAAAGTAAAAACTTGCAGTCACAAGTACCCCATGCTAGTACATCACAAAACTCAGTGCCATATATGTAAAAAAGAATCGCCTGGATTTAATAACTGGTTGTATCTCCAATGACTGATCAGTGTCTCCCAGCACCAAAATGCTATTTCATCCCATTCCTCCTTGTAGTACTGCGTTAATTACATGATACGGTGTCTGGAGTGTGAACTTCTCATTTCAGGTCCTAGCGGAGTATCTCAGTGGGATTAAGCCTGGGTTTTGACATTGTCCTTGAAAAAAACTATATTTCACTTATTTCTGTTGAAGACCTTTATGTTTCAAGTAACTATATTAATGCATGACCACATGTTCTTCAGCTCAAAGACAGATGACCTGACATTTTTCTAAACAGGCATCTGAGTAAGAACTGAATTGTTGGCTTTTTAAAATAAGACATCCAGTTATGTATGTGGAATGAATGTTAACATTTTATTCCTGATAAAATGACACATATAAAGGGTACCAAGTATATTGTTAGGATGGATGTTGTAGACAACATTAGGCAAGAGGACTTAAAAGATCATTACTGTTGTTATAGCTAAAGCACAGACAGGATATGCAAGTTACTCAGGGTCACGCTCTATGTGAAAAGGACAAACAAAATGGCAACTTAAACCCCATCGCCTTACCCACTAAATTACACTTTGTATGTTAGCATTATATGCAACTCCGAAATATATGTAACATTTTATCATGAAAGGAGGTTCCTGACAGTTCAAGCTTTTAGAAACAATGTGGTCAAGTTTATGGGGCAGGGTGCAGATATGTGGTAGCATAGTGATGCAGCTCCAGGGTGTTGATGAGGTGATCAGCTGAATGTGCATTTAAATGCAGATGGCCATGGTTCAGCAGATTGCCTCAGTAGTGCATTAGAGTAGGAGGCCGAGTGAGCACGAAGTGAGACAGCAGTGTAGTCCAACTTAGGGAGTGAATGGCACTCCAAGGGGTTCCCCAAGCTAAACAATGGCGTCGGAATGGAGACTAGTGAACAAACCTCTCAGGGATCCAAAAGCGCTGGCAGACACCTACAGTGGTGTGAAAAACTATTTGCCCCCTTCCTGATTTCTTATTCTTTTGCATGTTTGTCACACAAAATGTTTCTGATCATCAAACACATTTAGCCATTAGTCAAATATAACACAAGTAAACACAAAATGCAGTTTGTAAATGATGGTTTTTATTATTTAGGGAGAAAAAAAAATCCAAACCTACATGGCCCTGTGTGAAAAAGTAATTGCCCCCTTGTTAAAAAATAACCTAACTGTGGTGTATCACACCTGAGTTCAATTTCCGTAGGCACCCCCAGGCCTGATTACTGCCACACCTGTTTCAATCAAGAAATCACTTAAATAGGAGCTGCCTGACACAGAGAAGTAGACCAAAAGCACCTCAAAAGCTAGACATCATGCCAAGATCCAAAGAAATTCAGGAACAAATGAGAACAGAAGTAATTGAGATCTATCAGTCTGGTAAAGGTTATAAAGCCATTTCTAAAGCTTTGGGACTCCAGCGAACCACAGTGAGAGCCATTATCCACAAATGGCAAAAACATGGAACAGTGGTGAACCTTCCCAGGAGTGGCCGGCTGACCAAAATTACCCCAAGAGCGCAGAGACGACTCATCCGAGAGGTCACAAAAGACCCCAGGACAACGTCTAAAGAACTGCAGGCCTCACTTGCCTCAATTAAGGTCAGTGTTCACGACTCCACCATAAGAATGAGACTGGGCAAAAACGGCCTGCATGGCAGATTTCCAAGACGCAAACCACTGTTAAGCAAAAAGAACATTAGGGCTTGTCTCAATTTTGCTAAGAAACATCTCAATGATTGCCAAGACTTTTGGGAAAATACCTTGTGGACTGATGAGACAAAAGTTGAACTTTTTGGAAGGCAAATGTCCCGTTACATCTGGCGTAAAAGGAACACAGCATTTCAGAAAAAGAACATCATACCAACAGTAAAATATGGTGGTGGTAGTGTGATGGTCTGGGGTTTTTTTGCTGCTTCAGGACCTGGAAGGCTTGCTGTGATAGATGGAACCATGAATTCTACTGTCTACCAAAAAATCCTGAAGGAGAATGTCCGGCCATCTGTTCGTCAACTCAAGCTGAAGCGATCTTGGGTGCTGCAACAGGACAATGACCCAAAACACACCAGCAAATCCACCTCTGAATGGCTGAAGAAAAACAAAATGAAGACTTTGGAGTGGCCTAGTCAAAGTCCTGACCTGAATCCAATTGAGATGCTATGGCATGACCTTAAAAAGGCGGTTCATGCTAGGAAACCCTCAAATAAAGCTGAATTACAACAATTTTGCAAAGATGAGTGGGCCAAAATTCCTCCAGAGCGCTGTAAAAGACTCATTGCAAGTTATCGCAAACGCTTGATTGCAGTTATTGCTGCTAAGGGTGGCCCAACCAGTTATTAGGTTCGGGGGCAATTACTTTTTCACACAGGGCCATGTAGGTTTGGATTTTTTTTCTCCCTAAATAATAAAAACCACCATTTACAAACTGCATTTTGTGTTTGTGTTATATTTGACTAATGGTTAAATGTGTTTGATGATCAGAAACATTTTGTGTGACAAACATGCAAAAGAATAAGAAATCAGGAAGGGGGCAAATAGTTTTTCACACCACTGTAGATCTGAGTGTCCAGACAGGAGTCGGCATTGCCTCCAGCTGGGAAGATCTGTTGGGGGTGAGCTGGTGAGACAGAGTGAAAGTCAATATGAACTGGTTTCCCCAGTGGATTATTTATTGTTAACCTTTATCCTGCACATTTAACACTGTTTTAATTATATGATTATTACTTATTTCTTTATTCTTTCTGAAGATTTCCACTGTTTACAAATGTGGGGTTTTGAACCCTGGATGGACTTTGTGGAATAAGAGCACTTGGCACAGTTTTACACCACTGTGCAAGTGTCCTTACTGCAGTGAGCCACCTTGGTTTACTACTATCGACGGTCTCAGTTTAAAAAAGGGACATGGCAGCTGAAGCCAACCTGGTCCGTCTCACTGTCACTTATATAGGCTAATGCAACTCTATGACCTTTACACATTTATCTTCAGTAAGGACAAGCAGTGAATGACTGAAAATGACAATCATTGATGTTAATTTTCTGAGTTGTCAGCATACCATTAAACTTGCAAAGGGTGTGATCTTCAGTTTGACAAACAACATGTTGTTATTTTAGATTACTGTTTTTAACATCAAATGGGGATTGTATCCATTTCTGGCTAATAGAAATATTTCAGGTTCTCAGTAGTTTTACTTTGGCATGTGAATTAAAGGGTGTCACTATAAACCTGGACTTCGTGCCTGCCTTTTAAGATGGTATAGATTTAACTGTTACAGGTGATTCTGTCTTAGTTGGTACACACATAACTGGGTGCTGAGAGGCATTAAAGAAAAAAAGTAATATTTCAAGCACTTCTGGCCATATTTTGGAGAATATCATCAATAACTGGAATGATGTTTCTCTTTTCATCATTTAACCCTGTTTTTAATTGTAAGATGTTTGGGTGTTGAATCTCATTTCCATGTGAAATGTTTAGCATTTAGTAACAGTTTTTCAGAGTCCAGTGTTTACATAAAGAAGCATGTATGTAGAAGGTGGAAATCAATTTCAAATTCTAAAGGTAGTTTTGAATGCAAGTACAAAAACAGAAAAAAAATTACAATTGTAGTAAACAATTCATTCAGAAGTACAAGGATCACAAATGCAAATAATTTTAAGAGCAAATATCTTTAATAATTACATTGACATTCAAAAAATGTCACAAGATGTCTTCTGCACTATATGACTTTAAGTTGTTAAACTGTGGCACGGGCCTGTGTAGCCTTGGCTAATATTTTCAAGTCTGAAATGCATTTTGCAATGCTCTCCTTCTCCTATAAAAGAATAAATGATTATATTGTTGATTTATTTATACATACACAACACCATGTTTTGTATTTATGCATACATAAATGACAATTTATACAAATTAGTTAACAAATTGCAGCTAGAAATAAGACCAGTCAAGTAATGGTCTGTGATAAAAGCCATTTAAGAAAGAATACTAAAATTTTGTCCTTGTAGTGTCTTCTATCAGCACTAGTGAGTCTTCAAATATCTGCATTGCCAAACATTTGTCTCCGGCTCTGTTGCATTCCAAAAAGAACCCAGAAGCATAAATGTATAAACAACAATTTTTCGCAAAATGTGTTAAAGGAAATTAGGTTTAAAAATCAAGTTAAATGGAATAATAGAACCTTAGTGAAAAAGCTGTCCAAGAAAATTTCATAAAATTAGGGGCAATCTGACATAGGAAGCATGTAAATAACATTTATGTCCAACATAATTATAAAGTGTAAACGTTTATGGAAAAAAACTACAGCAACTATGGAAAATTAAAAACCCTGCCTTTATATAATCACATCAACATTCAGAATCAAACATATGCTGTGGCACCATATTGACTACCTCCTAATACCAGAAGATCTGCACTGATCAGTAATGCATTGCTGCTAACCAGGCAGATCACACCTTAGTTTAGTTTAACTTTAATGACTTAACTTAAAACTGCAAATCCCCTTCAATAAAAAAGGAGCATACAATACCTGCTGAGGTGTAATACTTCTGACGACATTTTTCTCTACCCAGTTGATCATATGTTCTTGCTCCATCCTTTTCTTTAAATTCTGGACATCGATTTGGTAGTCTAACCGCTTCTTTACCTCATTAGTAACCATATGTAGCCTCTCTCTGAAGTTGATCTCCAGTAGCATTGCCACATTATTCTGAAAGAGGTACACAAGAAAAACAAATTTTAAGTAGAAAGACACAAGATAAATACAAATGTTTTTGTAAGATTTGTATTTCACTAATATAAAAATGTCATTTAATTATATTAAATATGTCCCCTTCATTTTCCAATCATTGGCAGTAAAGGTTCAAACAATTCAAAAATGTTCCCTCAGTATCTTTACAAAGTGGTGTAAAAGGAAAGACATATCATTTGGTCTATCTGACTGGAAAGACATGCACATATTTAGCCAAACACTCTCTACCATTTCAGAAACTTGTTACCCGATGTTGCAAAGGTAAAAATATCTAATGGGATAAAACAAATAATTTACAAATTAGTGCAAGTCAGATATGGTGAGGATATGTTGGTGTTATTGTTAGGAAAAATAACATCACAAAACGTGACTGTTTATAACTGCTGCAAAATTCATACAAAGCTAATGAAGCATTCCTCAGTATCTGTAATTAACTTTTACATGTTTCATATTACTTTTGATATCTGCCTAGTGCAGGGGTGGGCAAATTCATTCCTGGAGGGCCGCAGTGGCTGCGGGTTTTTGTTCCAACTCAGTTGCTTAATTAGAAAACAATCCTTGCCATTAATTACATTTCATGGCTTGTTAGTGCTTTAACTCTGCTATGTCAAGTCATTCTCATATCCTAGATTTTTTTTTCCATTCTAAGGATATCATCCAAATACTTTGAAGTGTAAAACGGATGGCTAATTCTCAATCCTTCACTTTTTTCTCTTCTCTTTCCTCCCAAGTATTTAATTAAACCAAATAGTGCACGATAAATACATACAGGTGTAAAGGGTAACAAGCAAAATGGATAACTGCTGGTTTCTTTTGTCATTTGCATCTTATTGCTAATAAGGAGCAATTAAAAACCAAGAATGCAGCTGTTTAAGACTTAAATAAGCAATAAGGTTTCAAAATCTTAACGAGGGAGATAACTAAAATGAAGCAGAAGTGTTTCTAGAGCAATAAGTGCTTCTTATTAAACAACTGGGTTGGAACAAAAACCTGCAGCCACTGCGGCCCTCCAGGAATGAATTTGCCCACCCCTGGCCTAGTGTACCCTTCACTTTATCACAGATGTAAGATGACCACTGAAAAGCCAAAATCAAGAAACCCACTCCAGAGCATTGTACAGTCCGACAAATAAAACCATGTTAATGTCTTGTTTTGACATCCTAAATAATAACCACCACCACAGTGGAAGGAAAAGACTTGTTTGTAAAGGTCTGGCATTATGGCATGAAGGTTTATGTGTGCCACAGAAAAGAAAGCATAAACACAGAAGAATGATGCTGCCGTATGTATCACAGTTATTGTGGTTACACAACAATTTTACTCATTGTAAAATATACAATCAGAATTTTTAAAAATGAAATAGCAAAATTCTTGTTCATTTGGCCATGTAAATAAAACCCTTTAAGACAGTGAGAGAAACATGCTCAATAAACTGATCTGAAGCACAAGTAGCATTTGTACAGTCTCAATGAAGCAGCTCCATTAATTCATACCATTTTTACCAATACTTGGCACAATTCAGGACATCATGACTATAGCACTTTAATTTGCAAGCATGTCACACTTTCTTTCCTGCTTCCATATGGAAACTACATTTCACTGTGATTACCTGTTGATGTAATGTATTAATTGAATTTGCTTAAGACAGACAGGAGTGCTGGTTGGGTTTAAGTGTTATCCATTATTTGCTTCAGAACTGTTTTGGTATAGGTACTGAGGCCTGAAAGATGGTATCTTACACATGTTCCTGGTGTTTGATGAATTTTTCCTCCTAGATGCCACAGATGTGTATTTTAGTTTGTAGCGGGGCTACATAAGTGTTGTTGTTTACTGCGTCTGCACCCTGTCGCGTCTCGTCACATCACCCTGTTTAAACTAGTATGTGTTTAATTGTTGTTCCCGTAAGAAGAAACGGGGAAGGCTGTTGCAGGGAAGCAGAGATCCCCTGGAAATGTCAGAACCGGAGGTTTTTCCATTACACCCGTCTCATTATTTAAACGGGAAGAGGGAAAGAAGAAGAGGAGAGAGAGAGAAGGAGATTCACCTAACCGCAACTGATCATCAATTTCTGCCTTCATTCACACTGTGACATTTTTCCAGTTTGCTTCTCACTCGACCGGATTACTGCAACGTATTCATCGCCAGAAACCCCGGGGTTGGACACTTTCTTCCACCATCGCAGAGGAATCACGGTGAGATTGTTCCAGTATTTGATTCGGGAGAATCAAACACAAACATTTTGGGACAGCTATAAGTAATTTAGGACAGTTATTTACCCAGACTTATTTTCACATTCATTATCATTTCAGTAATCATTCGTATTGTGTGTTTGTTATTCGTGTGCAGGGACAAGGGAGGATTTATTATTGTATATATATATATATATATATATATATATATATATATATTGCCTTTCACTTTGGTGGTCTGGTGGAAGGATATTATATATAACGCCGGGGTTTTGTATTATTGTATTTTTCATTTTATTTCATCCAATATATTACTGCACTTGATTTACATTTGGATATTGTTTGCTTGTGTTTAACTGTCGATTGGGGGAAAATATTTGTCAGAGGTACATCTTGGTAGATTTAGGTTTACCTCAGTAATTTATCCAGGCCACGGTACCTGGTAGTGTGGCTGCCGGCCAGGTAAGGGGTTGGCTGTTACAAGTTTGAGGTCCTGAAACTGCCCAGTATGAGTGAATGTGGTATGTAAGAGACTGGTGCATTATCTATACTGGCTTTTTCTTTGTGTCGGACAATGCAGAAATAAGCTCTGATCTTCACAACCCTGTACTTGATTAAAAAAGTTCAGAAAATGGAAAGATGGAATTGTTCATTAATTCAATGACAAAGTAAGAATTACAGTAGTTTATAAAGCCCAGAACTGAAAGCAATACTTTAAAACTGATAGTGTGACATTATAAGCAATGCATGCTAAACCATGGTTATGAATCAAGAGTAAAAGAATTACCCTCTTGGCATCAAACAACATATGTCTGCCATCAACCCTCCACTGCTCTTTCTTCTCATTTTGTACTGCTTGGTCCAAACACTTCATTGCTGTATCCTTTACTTCCTGAGCTTTGGCCACTTTCTCCTGCAACCAGACATGGACACAATATGTGTTTTTAAAAGCTCACAACTGTTCTGTGACAGTATATTTAACCTGGCATTATATTAAAAAAAACTACAAACACTTAGCAACAAACAAAGAAAATTCACGAGTAAGATGGAAGTCAGACAGTGTTACCAAGATTAATGTTTGACAACATTTTTATATTTATTAATCCCAAAACTCTCTACAAATATTGCATATGTCAAAAGACTCAAGCCATGCATGAGAAGCAGTGCAGTTGAGCTGAAATACCAATGGCAGGGGTGAAAATAAACATTTTATAAAGGCTATGGCTTATACTAAATCAGTTTCTCAAAATTTTGAGAGTCCAAAACATTAAGTTACAACTCCACATGTTAATTATCTAATAGTTTTTTTTTTTTTTTTTAATACCTCATTTAGTTTATCAATAAAAGCAGCCACAGAAGGTCCATATTTTTTAATTCCATAAATGATGATTATTCCAATGGATGCAGCAGCAACAGTTTCATGATTAATTACGTAAATTTCCTTAGAAAGCAAGTAGGTCAGGAGACCAGTTCCCAGCATATAGGGACCTAAAGGGAACAAATTAACACAAACACTTAAATTGAGTGTGACAGGTTGTTCTATCTGTTTTTCAACACAAAATACATACAAAAAAAATTTTAAATAAGGAAAAAATGTAATAATTCTAATAGTGTCACAAACAAACATTTGATTCATAAAATCACAAGAGGTAAATCATCCTAATGTATAAGAAAAGCAAAATAAAATGGACGGCAGCCATATGACAATTATAAAAAAAAAAATAAAATATCAGGTTTACTATTATATTCACTGTAACTGACTGATTGCCCACTTAGCTGTTTGGCTGCAGCAGCTTTCATCAGCATACATGCAAGACTAAAATGCAAAATGTTAGAAAAATCAAAACATTATCCAATGGTTCCTCAGTTGTATCTTTGACAATGAGACTACTTCTTTTAAATGCTTAACAGACCTGTTACTCCCGTTTTGGGGTACAGAAACTGGAAAAACTCCTCAGGAATGAGTCCATAGCGTACTTTGCCTCCTTTCTCAGGCAGTGGAGGGAGAGGTGCCAAGCTCTGTTGACTGGTATGTAAAGAACGGGAAGCATGGAGAACACTGGAAAAAAAAAAAAAACAATGTATAAGACAACTCCAATTTAAAATGGATTTAAAGCAGTAGTTAGTCATGCTTTTACTCTGAAATTGTATGTCAAGGATAGTAATTTGGAAAACAACCAAAATACAATAGGTATTTCAAAAGTAGATGTTATTAGACCAATCCAAACCTTGCAGGAATTTGTGTTCTTGATCAGAAGTATTATAATATGATCCTATACAGATTAAAGCTATACCTTGTACCAAATTGGATCTTGTATAATGAAACTAAATATTCTATCTTTCCCATACAAGAGGGTCTCATACCCCTCTTTTAATAACACCCTTAAATGTCGTCATTCAATTTATTATGCTATATATCATTACTGATCAGTCCTACCTCAGACATAATACACCATCACCTTTTATCTATTCATTCTTTTATGTTTTATTTTAATACCAACAAAGAATACAACAGTAATAACAGAAGTGCATCAACACTACTCATGGCAATCATATCAGTCAAAACTGCCTGGCCAAGGTATTGATGCTTAGTAGTGGCTCCTGCTTAAGGCTTCTCCCACACTCCAATTAGCAAGCGAGTACTGGACTTCAAGTTTAGATGACAGGAAAATTAAATATGGAATGCATAACTGTATAATGATTTGAAATAAATCAGTAAGTGGCAGGAATCTTCCAATAGAAGATATAGGAAGAATATATACTGGTGGAGAAACTTTAGACAGTGGCTATTCACTTGAAAAATAAGGATGCTGGTTGTGTAAAATGGTCCCAGTTATACACACTATCCCCAATGAACACCCATTTTTATTTACAATGAAGTCTTTGTATTCAAATTTGAAATTAAATTACATCTAAAAATCTTTTATAATAAACTTCAAAGTTAAAAAATGAAAGTTTCCAATCTCTCCACCTTACTTTGTGTTGCTGTAGCTGACACTATCTCTCATTTGTTGGGAGATTACACTGCGCAGTCAGGTGCAAAATCATGTTCTTCTTTGTTACACCAAACATTACACAAGAGGAAAGATCACAGGTTGCATGGAAAAATCAAGTAACGAAGAAGCGACTCAGTAGCACATTTATGCTAATACCAAATGAAGAAAAACATTTAATAAAGGATTGATTACTTTTCCAAATCTCAACATAGCACTCCTACTGTGAAGGAAGTTACAATTTTCAATGAAAAAGGGTTCCCCTTTCATTTCACAAGTAAAAAAAAATGTATACACTAATTTCTGCTACACTGAATTTTGCAAATGTCATCTCTTGATGTTCCAAACTCTAGTATAAATTTTGCTTGCACCTTCTTTAATCCCCAGCCACTTGCTTGACAGATATCCCAAATCTCCTAACAAACCTCTAATGCACACAAAATTACTTGTGCTGTTTGGAAGTTTTGCAGATAAAAACAAAGCATTACAAAAACATCTGAAGGCCTATCACTTCTGGGTTAAGCTTCATCGTATTTTTATATGGTTACCTTGCATCATTAGTAAAATGGACATGCTTCTGCTTCTTAAACACATCATTCCAAATTTTACAGCACATTTTTGTACACCACTTTCTGTGATCTTGAACCTACACTTGTACTATGAACACAATTTTAAATGCTTCTCCATAAACTGAAAGAATTGTTCTATTCCTAATCCTGTTCTGGCTCACCTTTGAACCGGTCATCAATGACTCTACTTGCTTTATGATAGAACCATTAAGCATCCATTGCACCAAGCAAAAGCAGATTTCCTTTCTCATTAATGACAATGGAGACAAGTGCGGTATATCTGATTTTCCTTTCATTATACCTACAGTAAAAATCACAATTTTAAAAGATTATTTTCAAAGTCAACAACGCTCACTTTAGAAACTTCAGCCAAAATGCAGTTTCACATGCAGTGTAAATCTTAATTGACATATATTTCTTAAACTAATGAGGCCTCTCTTGCATTACATTTTGCTGCTAATGTAAAGGGAAAAACAAAGAAACTCAGGCTAGCGCTGTTATTGCTTTACTGCCTGCTTAATACTGCCACACTCAAGTCGGTCTTGACACCCTGTTTATCTTGCTATAGAAAGAATGGCCCAAATTTCTTGTGCATTACCTTAAAATTAGTTCAGTATTTTTGATTAACTATCTGATAAACACTCAATGATATTTTACAGATTTTTGTGAGTTGCTTTGAATAAAGGCATTGTTAAGTGATGATGAATTAATATTTAAAGTCCTTTACAATTACATTTTTAGTTCATTCTTTTGTTTCATTGGTAAATCATGCAAAGACTCATACTGCCTTAATTTATATTAAAGCAAGGTTGGAATGAACATTATGTCTTCTGGCCTCAAGGACCAAACAGAAGCCCAACTGAAGTAAAAGAAAAATTTTAATGGCAACATCGACCTTTTCAGCAATTTAAAGAATCCCGGACAAAAATCACTTCTAGTGATTTAAAAGATAATTAAAAACACCCATAATTCTAATATCTGGTACTCAGACTGTGATGTTAAAGTTTAAAATGTGGCTGTTCGTTTGACCAAGTATCTGTTATACAATTCTAACAAATCTGATAATGAATTGTTAGTGTTACTGATAAAACAGTACTTTAGCATTTGCTGGTAGCTACAATATAGCAAAAAGACAATTCAACAAAAATCCTAACAATTTTAATGTAATAGGCTTGATCTGCTGCATGAATCATACATTAATTTTTAAATAAATTATAAAATTAATTTACATACAAATACCAGTGCTGTAGTGGACCTCTCCTTGGCTCCTGTCTTTCACTTTTATACATAAACTAGTTTTGGTTGCTTTATAGCTTACAAATTGTGAGGGTTATTTATAATTCTGCTCGTGTATATTTATTATACAAAAAACAAGCAGGAAAACAGCTCACTTGCTCAATCAAACCACAAAAGCTTAATAAAGTTCTTATTAGAAGGTAGGAAAAATGTTAGATAAGACTTCCTGTACTGCATGTAAGCCACTAGAGACAAAACAAACATGCACCACTTTTAAAGGACTGTTAAAGCGAGACCACTTGAATCTGTCTAACTTTTGATGAAATTATGAAAGAGCAATCACTTTGCTCCGGTGCATCTCCTTAAGTGCCGATATACATATCTGAACCTAATATCTCAACTTCAGAGTGTGTTACCTACTACTGGACACGATTTCATTCTGTGTTTGCTTTAGATCGATAGCTTCAGTAAGCACAAGGTGTCTACATGTACAGAGAAATGCTTTCTAGTGCATCTATTAGGGTGAAAGATAAGAAAAAAAACAGATCTCTATTAGACCTGAAATGTTACTTTTTTTTTTTTTTTTTAAATAAAGAACCCTGTCTTAAAATTGAAAGCCTAATTAGGTCACAGATTTTTTTTTTCCAAATCCAATTTATTAAGAGAGTTGGTTTCCATTGTTGGCTAAACTTTAAAACCCATTTACAAGCGTCACAATGGGATTGTTCTGGAGAAAGCTTGGACATACTGCTACTTAGGTGACCTGTTGGGTGGAGACAGAGGTGTCAGCACAACAGTGAAAGTGAGGGCAAAAAGTGTATGGAAAACAGAAGCTGTCTGAAAAACTAGAGAAATATTCTCTATCGGACTGAGACATGGCAGATTGGGAAAGAAAGGCGATTAGAGTGATCATGAGTGTGAGGTGTCACTAAACAGATTAATATAGAGTTAAGAGATAGACTTAGTGTGGATGCTACAGGTGTTGTGCTGAGGATAAACTGACTAAGATACCTTGTACTGTATATGTGAAATGAAAAAGCAGAGTATGACATGGTGAACACCAAGATGGAGCCAGAGGGGAGGAGGCCAAAAACAACAAAGCTGGGAGGTGGTGTCAGATAATATAAAAAGAGTACATCTAACCCCAAAGGCAATGGAGAGTGGGGGAGAAAAAGATTTAGGAGGGTATCTAGGTAATCTGGGCAAACCTGGAACACAGCAGTTAAACTGGCAAGGATGATAATAATGATATTGTAAGTTCAACATATTGCACTCTTTTTCTTCTTTTGGCTGCTCCCACAGCAGATCATCTGTTTCCACATCGTCTTGTTCTCTACATCTTGCTCTGTCAAACCCCCTCCTACATGTCCTCTCTCACCAAATCCATAAACCTCTTCTTAGGCCTTCCTCTTGCTTGGCAGCTCCAACCCTAGCATCCTTCTCCCAATATACCCAACATCTCTCCTTTGCATATGTTAAAACCAACACAATCATTCTACATATTTAAATGACCCTCAAAGCATCAAAATAAATTACAGCAAAAAGTGCTGCATTGGGTATGCAGTACTTCAATGCATAAAATGCAGGTTGTAGAAGTTTAATAACCAGCATGAATGGGTTTTTAGGTATTTGGAAAGCATAAGGTTAAATATTAACGCAAGTGTTGAGGGAAAAAAAACTTAGTTACTTGGAGAAGCTTATACCAATATTTCAGCAATCAAAAAATGCTTATATCTTATGCCGTTATTTTAAATTATACATTGTAATAAAGACATTCTACACCTTAATACACTTATGATGAAGTTATTGTGTGCTGTATAAAACAACTGTGGTCAATTACCAAGCTTGGTGAAATCAACCACGATAAACTACAAACATAAATCAAACGTAAGCAATGTTTACGTTTAAATAGAATCACTCAATTTATTGTTATAAAAAAATTAAGAAAAAAAAAACAAACTTACCCAGCACCTAGTGCACTGCTTCCCTTAAAGGCAGAAGCTAGGAAAAATAGTTTAAAGAAAGTGTTATTTAAAAAAGAAACTTTAAAAAGTATCTGAAGCAAATTATACTATTGTGTCAATAGTGCAAATATTTTTTTCCTGTTCAGATTAAATTATTCTACTCACTAACATTATATAATGCTAGTCGCTTTGGCACAAAACAACTTAATATGTTCCGACACTAAAACTAGTACTTTCTGGATATTTATTACATACGACAAAACATCAGTCTGTAGTAGTGGTTGTGGCGTTGGCCTTCAAACCTGAGTTTGAGGGTTAAAATCTCGCTAGCGACACTGTGTGACCATGAGCAAGTCACTTCACCTGCCCGTATTCGAAAATCAAAGAAATGTATCGCCAGCACTACATAAAAGATCTCCTTAAAGTTACAACACATGCATATAGTGTCTTCTTTAATGAACACCATTTCACCGCGCTTCATGTCAAACCAATAAATACAATTTGGAACCACAACGGACTCAGTTCTTCTCGTTCGATAGTTTAACTAAATTGCTTCTTATCACCTAATTACAAAAGCAATGAAGCGCTATAAAAAAAACTGACAATAAGAAAGCACAAGTCAACAGTTTCGTTTGGTCAAGCAAGTTGCAGTTATGTGTTCTTGAAGCGAGTCAAGGCTGTTAAATAAACTGTCAACCTTACCTGACCTACACACACTACACATTTTTACACCGATTCCAGTACAAGAATCTTAACCACTTAATTCGTTACCTGTCGCTATATGCTTTTACAGAAAAAGAACAACATGGGGTATCCGGGGGAATACAGCATACTGATTAAGGTCCCCAAAATAATACCTACTAAAAATGGTGAAATGTCATGCATGACACCATTGGGAATAGTAAATGCATTTAAAATTAAACTAAAACTGACAACCGTGAAACTCGTACCAATACAGACATCTACGTTGATTTAACATTCCGCAACTATGCAATTAAAATTACAAAGTCTGCCATTTATTACAGAATTTGTCGACCTCCTTTGACCCACAGTCTTACAAGCAAAGGCCCACAAAGTGACAGTTGTCCTCAAGTTCTCCTAGTCTTCTTCTCATTTAATGAATGAAATTAAAAATGATCATACCCGAAACATACACCAGCCGGGGCAACATGTTGCTCTGTATGTTTCTAATTTGCCGGTATTTTATTCAGGCAGGGATGTTTTGCCTATCTCCTAAAAGCCGCGCTATGCCCTTCTCCGGCGGCCAGGGAGATCAAAATGGAGGCAGCTACCAGAACGCATGCGTAAGCGTGGCATCGCGAGATCTTCGGAATCCATCCACCATTGAAAGAATAGGTACTTATGCCGCCATATTGATAAGGTCACATTATTATTTATTTATTTATTTATTTGTTTATGTATATTAGAATTATGGCTTAGGGTTAGCCTTAACTGTAAAAAATGGTTTTAACTCACCACTTGATTAGATAGAATACAACTCAAAAAACAGTACAATAGAAGAGAGAGGAGGAGAGAAAAGAGGTAGAAAGGGATGGGACAAAAAAAAAACTTGAAACACAGTTTCTAACTGGCTTAAACATGAGGTATTTGGTGACTAAACAGCCCTAAACAAATTGGCGTTGATGGCCCGTGCTTTTTGGGCACTCAGAGGATCAAAAACAAATAGCTCTTGTTGTAGCTTTGTGGATGAAGCTTATGGGAACCCTGTCTTTTTCCCTAAACCTAACTTAATCAGACTGAAGTGTGAACTCTGTAACAGTCCACACCTTACACCACCATATTGGACCCCACTTGATACATACATGTTGAGGATTACTATTAAACAGAATAGCAGTCAGTCAGTTAGTCAGTCATTTTCCAACCTGCTATATCCTAACACAGGGTCATGGGGGACTGCTGGAGCCACTCCCAGCCAGCACAGGGTGCAAGGTAGGAACAAACACCGGGCAGGGCGCCAGCCCACTGCAGGGCACACACACACACACACACACACACACACACACACCAAGCACACACTAGGGACAATTTAGGATCGCCAATGCACCTAACCTGCATGTCTTTGGACTGTGGGAGGAAACCCACGCAGACACGGGGAGAACATGCAAACTCTACGCAGGGAGGACTCGGGAAGCAAACCCAGGTCTTCTTACTGCGAGGCAGCAGCGCTACCACTGCACCACCGTGCCACCCATTAAACAGAGTATTATATAATAAATCAGAGATCATGATACTAGATGTTGAAGATTCCATTGATTAGATTAGATTAGATTAGATTAGATTAGATTAGATTAGATTAGATTAGATTAGATATTAGATAAACTTCATTAATTCCAAGGGGAAAATTAGATGCATATAGCTACAGAAATATAAAAAAACAAAAATTACTCACGGGACAAATAATACAATCAATCAATAAATAGATAAATAAATAGATAAATAAATAATAAAGGTATATTTGTTCAGAAATAGCAAATCAAAGCATATAGGTATTTAGTCTGAACATCAGGAAGGAAGCATTGAGTTGCCTGATAGCAGAAAAGATCCCCTGAGGTGCTTCTTAGCACCTGGAGTTAAAGAGCCTGTGGCTAAAAGTGCTCCAAGAGAGCGCCTCCTGGAGGAGCTAGAGGGAATTTTTCATGATGGCATCCAGTTTTGTCACAATCCTTTTTTCCACAAGAGCTTCCAGTTTGCCTCGGGTTAGCCCTGAATTGGAGCTGGCTTTCCTGATAAGTTTATTCAGGCATTTTGTGTCTTTTGAATTAAAGTTGCTTCCCCAGGAGACAACAGTGTAGAACACTGTAACAGCTATGACAAACTGGTAAAATATCTCCAGCAGCTTGCTGTGCACATCAAAAGACCACTGTCTCCTCAGGAAGTACAGTCTGCTCTGACCCTTCTTTTACAGTACCACTGTGTTGTCAGACTAGTCCAGTTTGCTGTTTATGTGAATTCCCAGGTACTTGCAGGTCAGCACAACTTCCATTCCTCCTGTAAATGGTGACTGGTTTCAAAGGCTCTTTGGCATGCCAGAAGTCTACTACCAGCTCTTTTGTTTTACTAATGTTGAGCTGCAGGTGGTTTTCCCTGCACCACAAGACAAAGTCCTCCACAAGTCTCCTGTACTTCGACTCATCTCCTTTATTAATGCAGCCTACGATGTAGGAGTAATCTGAGAATTTCTGTAGATGACAGCACTAGTAATGTTCTGGAAATCTGTTGTGTGGAGAATAAACAGGAAGGGGGACAGGACAGTCATCTGGGGTTACACATGACCATTTCTAACAGTCCTTGAACCTCACAAACTGCTGTTTTGTGATCAGCTAGTTTGTGATCTAAGAGATTGTGAGGGAAATGAAGAGGCATAGCCTTGAGCTTTTTTCCCAATTGATGAGACAGAATGGTATTAATGGCACTGGAAAAATTTCAAAATCAAAATCAAACAAGTCTCATAACTCAAGTTTATATCCGTGATTTGCCCGCCAATGTGTGCCTGTTTCCTTGCCATGCTGTATTCAGCTACAGTATACTTTGTACAATGAACAAAGGAAAAAATGGAATGCCCAGGGCTACCTGCATCTTCACCCCCTCCATATACACATTTACTTGGAGAGTGTGATGCAATGACTAAGGTATTACACTATGAGGAAACAAAATTACTTCTTCAATATATCTTGTTCATCTAAATAGTGCCTCTGAGATTGTGAGAGGAAGTAAATCATAAATGTCTCAAGTACATCTAATCTAACGACAGAATGAATAACTGCACTGCTGGTCAATGAAAGGAAAAAATCAAACCCCAGGAATGGAGGGAATTCTGTCTTCACACTTAATTTATTACAATTTGTTAAGTATGCAGAGAACCACATAAGGATATTAACTACCAGTACAACTAAATTCTCGAGGTACTTAGTAGAATACTATTGTCAGTCTTCTTCTTCTTCTTCCGGCTGCTCCCGTTAGGGGTCACCACAGCGGATCATCTTCTTCCATATCTTTCTGTCCTCTGCATCTTGCTCTATTACACCCATCACCTGCATGTCATCTCTCACCACATCCATAAACCTTTGCTTAGGCCTTCAATTAAAATAATGCTTAAATCTAAAACCATATCAATTGTAGCATTACTCACATCTATGGGTCTTAAACTATTATTTCATACATACATTAAAGTTGTTTCTGCCAAATGACAGAGAGGAAACATGACTGAAATGTCCGGAAAGGTTGTGTTGTTCAAGTTATGATTCAAGTTATAAAATGACAATATCCTTTAATAAGTTAGAAAGATATGTCAAATCTAAAATTGGTC
This sequence comes from Erpetoichthys calabaricus, assembly GCF_900747795.2. Taxonomy (NCBI): domain Eukaryota; kingdom Metazoa; phylum Chordata; class Cladistia; order Polypteriformes; family Polypteridae; genus Erpetoichthys; species Erpetoichthys calabaricus. The sequence goes on along the minus strand of NC_041396.2, from coordinate 88,678,118 downwards.
TATAATTATTAAGATCACAGAAACTTAAATATGATTTCTTTAATAAAGTTCTATATATTTTCTGTTTTGAAGGAATGGGGGTAATGCTTTGCAATAATGGTAATCTGATGAATCCCCCGTATTGCTGTGTGTGTGAGTGTCCTGCAATGCACTGGTGCCCAGGGATGTTTTTTTCCTTTTTTTCATCAATTACATGGATTTGCCTTATGGTGCACCAAAACATTATGCTGTTCTTATCTTGATTTCTTACACTGGGTCTGAATTAGTGTACTAGAGTAGCACTCCATCCAGGATAATTTAATGTTTTGCACCCTATGCTGCAGTGGCAGCCTTGTTTTCCTAACTTTGGCTTAATCAGTTTTACAAAATGATTGGATGAATTTAATGACTGTCTGGTAGAAAGTTGTGCTTTGCCAACCTAAATTTGGAAGTGCACTGGTTTTCTGTGAACCTGAATTTAATACAGTATGTGGATTAGAAAGAAATGGCTGTACCTTTAATAAAGAGTATCATCATAAATCATTCCATCCATCCATCCATCCATCCATCCATCCATCCATCCATCCATCCACCTACTTTCTCCAATTCTGAGGTACAGGAATGTGACACATATCACAAGAGAAGTGACTATGAAGTTGGAGCCATCACTGTTGCATCACATGGTATACTCAGACACTCATTTATTCATACTTGAGCAAATTTCTGACATGTGGAAAAACTATAGGAAGAATCTATAGGATCACTTTACAAAACATGTAACTTCCAGTGTTAGAGTCACTATTCATCTAAAAATGTTTATTCGTACTGTCAGAAAAATTAATAAAATCACAGGGAGAGCAAGCAAAATTCAAGCGATACAATACAACTTATTATTTTTTTTTCAGTGAGTGAGTGAGTGTAGGCACAGGGCACTGTAAACAAATTGTCAGGCAAAAGGCAATTATAGATTATATGAATTACAAAATACAGAATTTGTACATACAGTATGAAGATTCAGATTTGTTAAAAGACACAGAAAACAAATCAGAAACTGATTAATGTAAATTAAAACTAACCATATCTGTCTATTAATTAATTGATTAACTATGGTCAATTTGCAATGGAGGAGATTAAAATTATAAAAGATAAATTCAGACCATGGCCAACTGGCCACCTACCCCCTCCTGGACATTCTATAGCTGAGTCAGTGCTGGGCTGTCCAGTCTGATGACAGAATCTTTAGAACCAATGATTCCAATGCTGCTTTATCTGAGATGACTTTTTCATAAGCAGGAGAACAGCTTGGCAGTAGAGCAGTGAATTCAAGTGCCACATCAAGATACCAAGAAGGGAAACCAAATAGCAAAAGGTTAGTAACAGTTTAGAAATATTTTATTACTTTTACAGTATTTTTGTACAAATGGCTAACAAACAAAGATGCAGTATACATAGCTAATCGGCAGCGCTAGTCAACTTACAGTATGCTAGACTAAAATGAGTCTTCAGTCTGCATTTAAAAGCTGAGACTGAAGAAGGGACATCTCCTATAGTAGCATTCAGATCATTCCACGGCTTCAGGTCCCTTTAACTAAAAGCTTCACCTTCCACTGTTATCTTTGGAATCATAAGCCGCCCAGCTCATGAGATCTTAATGTGAACTCTAGTTTGGAAGTAATGATAACTTCAGATAAGAAGTAGGGCCTTGGCCATTTAATGCTTTATATATTAAAAGAAGGATTTTGAAATTGGCCCCAAATTAACTAGGATCCAGTGTATGGACTTGAGAACTGGAGATGCAATATGTGTTCATACTTTCTTGTTCTTTTAATAATTCTTACAGCGGCATTTTGAATTAAATGAAAGCTGCATAAAGCACATTTGAACTGCCAGTAAATAATGCATTGCAGTAGTCACAAACCAGCCAAAGGGAATGCACAAACCAGTGTGTTTCTTCATGCAGGTCCCAAGTCCGGATAAATGGGGATGGTTATGTCAGGAAGGGCATCCGGTTTAAAATTTTGCCAGATTATCATGCGGACAATAATACAGGTTTCCATACTGAATCGGTCAAGTCCCGGGTTAACAACGACCGCCACCAGTACTGTTAGCCAACAGGGTACTGACGGAAATTGGGCTACTGTTGGCCGAAGACAGAGAAGAAGACGGGGGAGATGTGTTTGGAGGAAAGAGGGGAGGAGGAAGGTAAAGAGAATGGAACTGAGGGTAGGAACTTTGAATGTTGGCGGTATGACTGGTAAGGGGAGAGAGTTAGCAGATATGATGGAAAGAAGGAAGGTTGATATATTGTGTGTGCAAGAGACTAAATGGAAGGGGAGTAAGGCCAGGAGGATCGGAAATGGATTCAAATTGTTCTATCATGGTGTGGATGGGAGGAGAAATGGGGTAGGGGTTATTCTGAAGGAACAGTATGTCAAAAGTGTTCTGGAAATGAAAAGAGTGTCAGACAGAGTAATGATAATGAAGCTGGAAATTGAAGGTGTGATGATGAATGTTCTTAGTGCATATGCACCACAAATTGGGTATGTGATGGATGAGAAAGAAGATTTTTGGAGTGAGTTGGATGAAGTGATGAACAGTGTACCCAAGGGACAGAAAGTAGTGATTGGAACGGATTTCAATGTGCATGTTGGTGAAAGGAACAGAGGAGACGAAGAGGTGATGGGTTGGTATGGTGTCAAAGAGAGGAATGAAGAAGGTCAGAGGATAGTGGATTTTGCCAAAAGGATGGACATGGCTGTAATGAATACATATTTTAAGAAGAGGGAGGAACTTAGGGTGACGTACAAGAGTGGAGGAAGATGCACACAGGTAGATTATATCCTATGCAGGAAAGTCAATATGAAGGAGATTGAAGACTGCAAAGTGGTGGCAGGGGAAAGTGTAGTTAAGCAGCATAGGATGGTGGTCAGTAGGATGACATTGGAGATCATGAAGAGGAGGAGAGTGAGGGCAGAGCCAAGGATCAAATGGTGGAAGCTGAAAAAGGAAAACTGCAAGGTTGAGTTTAGGGAGGAGGTGAGACAGGCACTGGGTGGCAATGAAAAGTTACCAGACAGCTGCATCAGATGTAGTAAGGGTGACAGCAAGAAGGGTGCTTGGCGTGACATCTGGACAGAGGAAGGAGGAAAAGAAAACCTGGTGGTGGAACTGGGAAGTACAGGAGACTATACAGAGGAAGAGGATGACAAAGAAGAAGTGGGATAGTCAGAGAGATGCAGAAAGTAGACAAGAGTACAAGGAAATAAGGTGCATGGTGAAGAGAGAGGTGGCGAAGGCTAAAGAAAAGGTGTATGATGAGTTGTATGAGAGGCTGGACACTAAAGAGGGAGAAAAGGACCTGTACTGATTGGCTAAATAGAGGGACCAAGCTGAGAAAGATGTGCAGCAGGTTAGGGTGATAAAGGATAAAGATGAAAACATACTCACAAGTGAGGAGGGTGTGTTGAGAAGATGGAAAGAGTAATTTGAGAGGCTGATGAATGAAGAGAATGAGAAAAAGAGAAGATTGAATGATGTGGAGATAGTGAATCAGGAAGTGCAACAGATTAGCAAGAAGGAAGTAAGGACAGCTATGAAGAGGATGAAGAACGGAAAGGCCGTTGGTCCAGATGACATATCTGTGGAAGCATTGAAGTGTTTAGGAGAGATGGCAGTGGAGTTTTTAACCAGATTGTTTAACGGAATCTTGGAGAGTGAGAGGATGCCTGAGGAGTGGAGAAGAAGCGTACTGGTACCAATATTTAAGAATAAGGGCTTGTTTATACTTCATGCTCAGAACACGTATGTGCACACATCATGGCTGCCAAGCATTTCCAGCATTCATTTGATGCATCCTCTGAGCACGTCCTCAAAAATTAACGTGACGCGCACAGGAGTTACAGTACCATGGGAAAGAGTAGTGAAGCTAGGTTGGGAAGGGAGGTGATGATTAGTGAGCAGCAGTATGGTTTCATGCCAGGAAAGAGCACCACAGATCCAATGTTTTCTCTGAGGGTGTTGATGGAGAAGTATAGAGAAGGCCAGAAGGAGTTGCATTGTGTCTTTGTGGACCTGGAGAAAGCATATGACAGGGTGCCTCAAGAGGAGTTGTGGTATTATATGATGAAGTCGGGAGTGGCAGAGAAATATGTAACAGTTATAGGATATTTACGAGGGAAGTGTGACAGTGGTGAGGTCTGCAGTACGAGTGACAGATGCATTCAACATAGAGGTGGGATTACATCAGGGATCGACTCTGAGCCCTTTCTTATTTGCAATGGTGATGGACAGGTTGACAGACAAGATTAGACAGGAGTCCCCGTGGACTATGATGTTTGCTGACGACATTGTGATCTGTAGCAAGAGTAGGGAGCAGGTTGAGGAGACCCTGGAAAAGACAGAATACATGTGTGTGAATGAGAGGAAGGTCAGTGGAATGTTGAGGATGCAGGGATTAAAATTGGCGAAGGGTGGATGAGTTTAAATACTTGGGATTAACAGTACAGAGTAACAGGGATTGTGGAAGAGAGGTGAATAAGAGAATGCAGGCAGGGTGGGATAGGTGGAGAAGTGTCTGGAGTGATTTGTGACAGACGGGTATCGGCAAGAGTGAAAGTGAAGATCAACAGGATGGTAGTGAGACCAGCTATGTTATATGAGTTGGAGATGGTGGCACTGACTGGAAAGCAGGAGACAGAGCTGGAGGTGGCAGAGTTAAAGATGCTAAGATTTGCACTGGGTGTGACGAGGATGGATAGGATTAGAAATGAGTACATTAGAGGGTCAGCTCAGGTTTGACAGCTGGGAGACTAAGTCAGAGAAGCGAGATTGCGTTGGTTTGGACATGGGCAGAGGAAAGATGCTGAGTATATTGGGAAAAGGATGTTAAAGATAGAGCTGCCAGGCTAGAGGAAAAGAGGAAGGCCTAAGAAAAGGTTTATGGATGTGGTGAGAGAGGACATGCAGGTGATGGGTGTGACAGAACAAGATGCAGAGGACAGAAAGATATGGAAGAAGATGATCTGCTGTGGCAACCCCTAACAGGAGCAGCCGAAAGAAGAAGAAGAATAAATAGTCCATCATACTAGAAATAAAAAGCAGGAATTAGTTTCTAAATATCCTGTATATTTAGAAAGTATCTTCAATTTACAACATCTTTAAGATGGAGAAAACATGTTTTAGATAGTTTTGTAATATTTTATATGACATGCTAGCATAAAAGATAATGCCTAAGTTGTACACTGATTCAGTAAAACTAATAGTGATTCCAGCCGAGTTAAAGGTGACAGATTGTTGTTGCAGTCAGCATCTTTCCCTCCTGGTAAATTACATTTCTGTATTTTCTGTATTTAGAGACAAGTAATTTGCATCTATCTACTCCTTTAACTAACTGACAAAACTAATTAAGGACAAAATTGGAAAAACATCATTGGGCCTAAAAGAAATGTGTAATTGGGTGTCATCTGCATACAAGTAAAAATTAATGTTATGTTTTCCAATGATAGTTCCCAATGGAAGCATGTAGAGTGAAAACAGTAAAGGACCCAGTACTCAGCCCTGTGGGACACCATTTTCAACTTAATAATGGAGTACTGTCAGCATATTTCTGTACATACTGTAATTGATTTGATGAATAAGAACTAAACCAGGCAAGCACAGTACCTGTGAGCCCAATGTAATTTTCCAGCATGTGTAGTAGAATAGAATGGTCAGTGGTAACAAATGCTGCACTTAAATCTAACAATATAATTTATGTGGAATTTCCTTTATCTGAGGATATTAAAATGTTCTTTACAACACATGTTAGTGCTGTTTCTGTACTGTAACCTGTGTGGAAGCCAGAGTTAAATTTCTCAAATAAATTGTGATGTGTAAGGTGAGACTGAAGCTGAGTGGCAACTACTTTTTCAAGTATGTTAGAGAGAAAGGATAAATTTGAAATGGGTCAATAATTATTAAGTGTATGTGGGTCTAACTGGCTTTTTATGCAACAGTCTGATAACTGATAATTTTAAAGCACCAGGAAAACAGGAAGCACCACAGTCTAGATGACTTACTGAGGCTCTGTATCACGTCTTATGAAGCTATCTCCTTCTAAAAAGCATATTTTCATTAGAGTAAAACTCAATTTTTTAAAATTTTATACCCCAATTTTTTTGCAACCTTAACAATAAAAAATATTTATGGTTAATATTACCATTATTCAAAATTATTCTTTTTCTGTGTTCTCTTTTTCAGCAAGGCCAATCAGGTCTAGTGACTAAGGCCAAGGACTACAAGCCACAAGTCTGCAGATTCAGGTCATATCGCTCATTTCCTGTGTGATGCTGAGCAAGTCTCATTTATGTATAAAGAATTTATAGAATAAGAATGAGTATCTTGAAGAAGTGTTTATTTTGCTTGAGCCGGTGCATTCACATGACTCCATTGACATTTTGCGATTTTAAACTGTGGAACAAGCTTGCTGTGACTGTCCAAGGGGCTCCCAGCAAACTAATTTTTAGGCTTTTCTTGAAGTATCTTCTTTCACAAAATGCTAGGCAACTATTTAAGTATTCTACACTTCATTCTTTTCTGCGTAACCACACAGCTTTTTCCAAATCTATTATTGTGTTACCATGCTGGAGTAAATTAAGCATTTGACTTTTTTTTAGTTTATTTAAGATTATTATTCTCAGTGATTTGTTCCTTTTAAACTGTTGTAATATGCATGCAAATGTATCATACTGCATGTATATGATTTCTTTTCACGTTGGGGCAAATCTAAATTTGATTAATCAACTTGGAATAATAATAATAATAATAATCCATTTTGCCAACTGTTGATATTATTCTCATCCTTGCCAGGTCAAGTAGTAGCACCTTGTGACCGTGACCTGGATAACTATCTCAGAAAATGATTGTATGGATGGGTTATACTACTACTACTACTACTACTACTACTACTACTACTACTACTACTACTACTAATACTAATGAATAATAATAACAATAATAATAATGATCTATGCCTCTGAACTGGATTACCTATGGTTGGAAAAATTAAAAAATTGAAATTACTATGTAAAATAAAGATTAACTGAAAAAGAACAATGTCAGTTTATTTAAGCAGCTGATACTCTTACCCAAAGTGACTTACAAATCACTGCCATGTCTCAGTAAGTGGTTGGGCCTGAACTGGCGACCTTGAGGCTTGTTGCCAGGTTCCCTAGCCACTAGGCCACATTGTCTAAAAGTGGTATTACTTCCTCTTATTTGATTCCTCTACCCATTATAACTCAGAAGGTACAGTATGTGAAATCATAAAAAAGTTTACAACAGTTTAGAGAACTTTCATTTAGTTCTGCAATAGTACCCGATTGTGCTTGTCACAGCCAAAGAAACTGTACACTTTCACAAGTAATCTACTGTATTGTTGGGCATCTAGTAGAAGATCAAAAATATGCAAATAGCAAAACATCTGGGTTTGAGAGACTAACATGGGACTCCTACATTTTACTGAATATAAACTATGGTCAGTTGTTAATGTACACTGATTACACTTTTGTTAACATTTCCTATTAACCATAAATATTCTTTATTCTATAATTTGCAGTTTTGATAGTGTGTTCTGTGAAAGGTACTATATAACATAGTGATGGGTTGATTGCTTTGACCTGATTTTTCAATTCCTAGGCTAAAAGAACCGGTGTTCATTCATTGCTGCTTCTTAAATGACAGATTGTGAGACAAATTGGGCAGCAGAACTGAAGAAATGTCTCTACCCATAACACGATCAAGAGTCACTCTGAGCTTTATGCAAGCTCAGCCACCAGTGGTTTTCTGTTGATTAGTACCTGGCTGTCCTCTCTGAAGTTTGAGATAAGTTGTCCAGAAAAGGATGAAAAGGAGTTGGTGCAGCGAACCCTCAGCTATGGCTTCAGTTCTACTTAAGGTGTGGGTAGAACAAGAGAACTGTGTCTCTCCTAAAAAAAGCTTCCATAAAATCACCACTATAAAGCTTAATGACCATTATATGGGTTATGTATATTGGCTAGTTTGCTTCCAAATTCTTGTGGTTCTTGGAATCGTTTGGTGGTCTGATCCTTTGTTCTCAGGTTATACCATTTTTGTTGGAGAGGATCCACTAAATATTAGGCCCCACTGGAAAAATGGGCAATGTGTTACATTATTTTTGACCAGTGAGAAAGCAGAAAAAACATTATTAACTGTAATTATTATAGGTATCCATCTATCCATCCATTATCCAACCTGCTATATCCTAACTGCAGGGTTGCGGGGGTCTGCTGGAGCCAATCCCAGCCAACACAGGGCGCAAGGCAGGAAGCAGACCCCAGACAGTGTGCTAGACCACCGCAGATGATTATAAGCATTTAATTCACAAAATACCAATGACTGTATTTTATATTAATCATGCTGCAGAGAACTATATGATTTCATACTTCTATATGATTTTATCTGCATTTAGGTAGGAAAGGAATTATGTTTATGCACAGAATTTGAGACTGATTTAATTCTTCTATATGAAAGTGCTAACCTCTTGATATTAACAGAACACCCTGTGATATTATAAATCAATGTGATCTTTCTTTACTCTTGTTTAATATTATAAGAAAACAAGTCACTTATGAATTAATAAATAAGGATTATTAATCTAATCAAACAAATATAATCTAGTGAAGATATTAAAATTATAAGAATTTAATCTCTTTATAACTAATGCAATGAACTTTAAGAAAACTGCTTAAAATGGGTTTGTGTGGGTACTGAGAAGGTTACATTCTTTAAATAATGCAGGCGCCTGATACTGCTTTGTTTTTCTGTACTCCTATGTCATAAATTAAGATGTCCCCTAATACCTATGGATGACCTCAAATTGAACTGTTATGTTTTTTTCTGTTCTCTCTCTGGTGATAAAAGGGTGAACAGTTTTTTCTTTTTTCCAGTCTGCCCAAAACTCCAATCAGTTAGCTGGACTGGGGGGGAGTTTGGTTAGGGGTTTAGTCTCACAATCTCTCACCAAGAATAAAGAATAAAGAATAAATAATAAAGAAATTGCTTATAATTTTAAATTGGTTTTTATCTCGTCGTTTCCCGACTTCAGCGCTCACACCAGTCAAATGCAACTATTAGAGACACTCATTTTAAGACCAGTCCTTCTGGAGAAAATTGATTCAAGAAATGATGCAAGAAAGGACCTGAGAGGTAGGTCTCTATGAATAGGATACTATGAATGACTACCATTTGAATTTATCCACAAGATACATACCTCATCTCTTTCTCTGACGCTCTTTCTGGTTCTCTGGTGCTAGAGAAATCTCTAACTTACTATACATTCATAAGAAACAGCTCACTTTGCTGCCAAATGATGGCATGCAGAAACAGTTGTTGATTGGTGGTGAAAAATACTTTTGAATGATCTTTGCTTCCAAAAGAATGGTAAATTAAAAGAATAATGTCTGAGTAGTAGCACCAGAGAGCAGCGGAATTTCTCTATTAAACCAAATTTAGCAGAAAATCCTGCAGATTGATTAATCATAAAATATTCATTCATTTCCTGAATCCACTTTTGTCAGTTACTGGGTCGTGTGAGCTGAAGCATATCCCAGCACAGCAACATGGGATGCTAGATAAGGAGTAGTTCTGGACAGGGTGCTAAACCATTGCAGTGCACTCATATTCACATCCACACACAGTGAACTAATTTAGATTCACAAATATGACTAAAAAAGCAAGATATGATTTAGGAAGCTTAATTAAGGGGTTCAAAAAAATCTATGAACACAATTAATCAGAAGGCTGTGCATCTTGTCATGCCTTTAATGTCCAGAGATGAATTCACATTATATGGAATTGATTTAGTCGCAAAGGAAATTGATAAGCAGCAAGTATTAATGGTACTGATTCATTACAAAACATAAGAACATAAGAAATCTGACAAATGACCATTCAGTCCATCAGGTCCATTTGTTTAGCTAAGCTGTCCCAAAATCTCTCTCTCTTAAATGTTGTCAAGGTTTCTGCTTCAACTACATGTCTCAGTACTTTGTTCCAGAGCTGCAGTCTTAAATGCATTTCCCCTTAATTTCAACTTATGTCCTCTAGTACGTGATTCACTCTTACTTCCTTTCAAACTGTTCCCTCTTCTCAGCTAACTCATATAGTTAATATAGGTAATACATTTAGATGGATAAATCAGGTGACACCTGCACTGACACTGTGCTAAGGGTAGTATTACCATCAAACATAGTGGACACCATTGTAAATTTCTTTATTTTTTTTCCATACTGCTTTTCAAAGTGAAGGTGGAGTGGCGGCTCTGAGGCTAGGGATTTGCACGGGTAATTGGAAGGTTGCCAGTTCAAATCCTGTAAATGCCAAAAGTCGTTGGGTCCTTGAGCAAGGCCCTTAACTGCAATTGCTCCGTCCTGGGTATGACGTTAATCTTCATCCAGCCCTCCATGTAGGCCCTCCAAGCTAAATTGGCACTCCAGCCACCATAAAAAACCTCACACTGGTTCTATTCCATCTGAACTAGTGTGGTGCTGAGGTGTCACCCATTGCATGGCTATACTCGGGTATTTCAGACCAAAGAGAAAAACAGTGTTTTTTTAATTATTCATCTATTATCCAACCCGCTATATGCTAACTACAGGGTCACGGAGGTGTGCTGGAGCCAATCCCAGCCAACACAGGGCGCAAGGCAGGAAACAAACCCCAGGCAGGGTGCCGGCCCGCCACAGTGTTTTACTTATTTCATGTGACTAAATCAAACAGCCTGACTTTTATTACTCACAGCGCCCTTCTTTAGGGCAAGGTGGCACAATAATCTGGCTTTGGATCCTTTGTTGAGCTGGTCTTCTTGTTGTTTTCTCTTTGTTATTCCATCTGCAGGTTAAAAGTGGACCATTGTGACAGAGACAGTGAATTCTACAGCAATTGGAATATATGTAGTGGAATTTGTTGATTTGAAATATGTAGAAATTTACAAATAAATAGATTTGTTTCATCACAATTTTAAAGTATATTCATAGGTATATAACTGGTACATAGGGAAAATGGTGCTGATAATTCTTTAATTCTGAATTAGTCACGCACCCTGTCTTTACAGTATGTCATATGGCACTTTTAATAGTGAATAGTAGTACTCAACATTTTCACCGAAATGTTTAAAAATATTCAAACTTATACAATTGAATCATCTGGTTTGGTTAAATGCTATGTATACCTTTTGCACACTAAGGGCCTCATTTCAGTCCTCAGGTTGTGTATTGTCCGTTTCTCTCTTTGTTTGTTTGCCAATCACGCAAACAAAATTTTCCATGTAGGTTGCCATTTATGGAGGACTATTCTGGACAAAATAAAATAAAAAAATTATTAACCAATAAATGCAAGCTCAGTGAAATATGACAATAAATATATAATAACAGCAACACAAAAAGTGAATTCAAACAATTAAAAGTATCATGAAATATTTTTTTGTTGCTTATCTCTTTATGTATTTATTTAATTATTTTTTCATTTTTTTATTTCAATAATACTACATACACTATGAAATAAACCCTAAAATGAAAACTGTCCCTTTAACTCGTCAAACTTGAGAAGGCGGGTTTTAGCAAGTACTGCTTTTTGATTGGTGAATCGTTGATAAAGCAGACATAAACCTTTGCCCATTATGTGCCACACTTCAGATGCAAACTCCTAATGATGAATTAAAGTAGCAGCTTCACACACTGATTATTGGCAACTTTTTCTTGGACTTGTACCCGAAGTGGCCGGTCATTACTTTGAGCATGCAAATGAGCCACAGGATATCCAAGCCAAGCAAAGTGCAAACTATTTCACCAATCAAAATTAGTTTTTGCCGCAGCATAATTATTTATTTGTTTATTCATTTGTATTTATTTTTGTCCAAAGTATTCATCCTTAGCCATTATTTTAACTTAAAATTTAGGCTACACAGTATGGCATTTGAAACATTTTACTGGGGAGTGGGGTTATAATAGAAGGGGTCACCCAAAAACTGTGCATTATGTAAAAACAGCTGAGTCAATTTTAATGAAATTTTGCATGTCTAATAACAAAAGCTAAACCAGTATAAAATCCAGGCTATGTGGCATTTCATAAATTTAATTGGGAAAGATGGTGGTAATGGGGGGTAGGGGGCATACTGTAAAATGCATTACTCCAAAATGGCTGAGTTGAAGTTCATGAAATTCTCCATGCACATTGGTATTGATACAACTTAAAATCTAGACTTGAAAAGCTTACAAAAGTTTCAGCGAGAAGCGGGGTTGTAATGGGAGGCACACATCATATCATAAAGGTTCAGTCGATGGTAACAAATGATTTCACATTGAGCTGTTTTACATTTTTACCAAAAAATAAATAGCAAAGTGCTTTACATTTTCAATCAATGCCTACAAATATTCATAATTATTCAGTTTGGTATTCAAGCAAGGTGGTGCCGGTTGTTTAATTAATAAAGCCTAAATGTATGTTATATAGCATATTTAAAGGTTAAATAAAAGGTGCAAAGTGTTTCACATTTTCACCACAATGTTTCATGGGAGAAATTGTACAGTTTATTTCATATAGTGCCTTTCAGCGTGAAAGACACACTAATAATTTTAATTCACATATGCAATGCAAAAGAAACTGCAGAAACCCCCATCATTTATGAAAATAAAAAGAAATAGAACAAGCAAGTGGATTGATTTGATCTCATTTACATTGGGAGACACTGATGGCATTTCACGTTGAGACCTGCCGATGTGCAAAGCAATTACTGAGCCATTAAGTCACATGGCCTACAAAAATGACACAATAAAACAAGGCAGAAGCGGCATCTTCAGTGCTTGACTTTCTTCTTGTTCTCACTAGAATGGCATTATTTTTGGCAGGCAGTGTGGCCTACTGACATTGAAGTGTAAGCCACAACATTTTGTGCATGTGTACCAAATATTAATGTAAAGAATTTTCATTTAACTGTTTGCCTGTGTAGTGACATGGGATGACATTTACTAAGTGAAGGCACTATACAGAAACATATATTTTTTAATAATAACAGGTTGTATATTCTAATGTGTTTATTGTGAAATTAACATAGACATTTTGAACGTCTCAAAAAGCACGTGACCAGCCTAGGACACTAGGTGTGTCTGAAAAGAATAATGAAACCAAAGATAAAGTGTCCATAACAAAAACCAAGTAAGCTTAACCCCCATACACCAACGCCACAGTGTCCCCAAACCACAAGACCGGCCCCAGTTGAACAGCGTAATCAGTCATGACATCACCAGCAGGACAGCATGTGCGCCTGTGAGATAGAGGAACATGGCTTGAAGTTGTGCGGTTTGCTCTCATTTCCTGCAAGAACAAAAAAAAAAAAAAAGGGCCAACCTCCAGTCACAGCGGCTTCATTCTGCAGCCGTTGAAAGCTGCACCTCACTAGAGGGGACAGAGAGCACCTTATCGTTTCTTTTCTTTTCTTTTTTTTTTATTTTTCAATTGCTAATTTGTACATTTGTGCATTCACATTTAAAGACATTACCCAGCCTTCTGATGCGAAAACACCAAACTGCATGCTTGACAAAGGTAAACATTTCATTTTATTTTTCTTTCTCTTTCTCTCTGTCTCTTTTCTGTTTCTTTCACCCCTTCCGCCACCACCTTACCTAGTAAAATGTCTTGAGAAACGCCTTACTGGATCAGATGGGCCTTCTTGACCAGACTTTTCCATCAGTAAGTTTAGGTTCAGCTGAAAGCAATGGGACCAAGGATGTCCACCTAGATGGTTTACTTAGAACAACAAACCCAATAACTGTATCCCACCAATAACAGCTGCTGTGTAAAAAATATCAAAAATGAAACGGTTTAATGTGGCAAGAGACACTATTCCTTCTGCTTCATTGAAAGCTAGCGAGATCTGCACTTCAGCACCGTGCCTTGGCAAGGACTGTCACTATCTAGGCTTCTTTCCATAGTTGTTCGCCACTTTCAAGCTTAGATGCTAAAATGAAAACTGTAAGTTATACAGTACTTTCAAAACTTATAGCCACTTCACTACTGTACACAAATAATGAACAAATAAGACATAAACACTTACAGTATCAGTAAATCTAATCTGTATAAGTATTGTTGTGTATGTGGCACACATTTGGACAGGTGTTATAAAAATATGAATGAAAAAATGTATATTATTTACAGCACTTTACATGGTGAAAACCATTCCATTGTAGTGTACTTCTCTTATATTCTCATGATCAGAACAAGACATTTCTTTTCTTTTCTTTCTTTTTTTATATTTTAAAGTGGATGTTTTAATACAACAGTTTGCCAGGGTCACATAGGGAGACAAGGGTCAGAGACTTAGCAGCTCTCGGTCGAAGCCTAAGCCACAAGGCTCCTTCAGCTGAACTACTGACACGGCTTTTAAATCATATATAACATCTTTCAATGTAAGAGGCATAAACTGCTTCACAAAGCCATCCAAAGAAAATGCTATTAAGATTTAAGCAAAAATTGATAATATATCAGCAGGCAGGAGACACAAAACAAGGAATATGCCGTGAAACAAGGTGATGACATCCTACCTCCTTTAGCAGGGGGCATCTCAGCCCCAGAGTTTTACAATGGCTGAAATTCACATTCCAAACAACACCTTAATCAAGGTGAATCAAAACACTTTCTATACCACTTTTCATGATAACCGCCATTTTAAAAAGCTTTTCATACACTATATGGCAGGCATCTATGATACCCATTAAGGGCCAGAACATAGTACTAGGGTGTTGTACCGTGTTAGCCATTATGAATGTAGTGAGAAGTCAAGCAAAATGACACCTTTTATTGGCTAACTAAAAAGATTACAATATGCAAGCTTTCGAGGCAACTCAGGCCCCTTCTTCAGGCAAAATGTAATCAATAAATGATAATAATCTTTTTAGTTAGCCAATAAAAGGTGTCATTATGCCAGAACATAAAAACATATAGTGCGTCACTGTGGGAGCCAGCTCTTGCCCCTTGAGGCTTCTATTATTTTTGATTTCCCAGACAATGATAGACTGTTATCTCATTTCCCACATTGAAGAAATGAAAATGTTTATACATTCGGAGCTCAAACAGATTACAAAACTTGTCTAGATTTCAAAATGATATGACTGCTGTTTCCTAACCTGCAAAAATGCTAATTAAACCAGACAACAAAAGATAAACAGACAGTTAGCTAGCTATTATTTAAGATATCTATCTAAAAAAAATACAACAGAAAATACATTCTATCGCTAAGGACACAGAGTCATTGCAACATTTTTCAACATTTAGGTTAATTCAGATTCAGAAATTGAGTACAGAAAAAAGAATTGTCAATAGACTTGGAATTCATGTGTAGACAGTGGTCAGCCTCTGGTTAAAAGGTTGGTTTGGATGAGTGTTTACTGTGGAAACTATGGGAGCCTTCAATCAAATTCAAGTACATTACAATGATTAGTGGGAAAAGCAAGGCCACAACCAATAGAAAAATATTGAAACATGCTTTAGCCAGTCCACTTTAAGCTGCCCACAAATGTGTTACAGTGTTAAGTCAGATACTGAAGGGGCCTCTCCTCAGTCTCTCTTATGACACAGCTAAGTCATGTTTGCAAAATGCTGGAGGCACACATCCAACATCCAACTCGACCATTGGTTCCCAACAGAAGACTCAATAATTTAGTTTAACTTTTGTCCCTTTGATACCCATATCCAAATTACTTTAAAAATATTATATGCTGGTGTTATTTCTAAAATCCTACTTATTGTGCCTGCCCTAAATTTAAAAAACACACATACACACTCACACATATATATAGTATACGGCATATATATATTACCTTATATATATATATATATATATATATATATATATATATATATATATATATATACTGTAAAATATAAGACGTGACACAAATCACAAATAAAGTTTTCGGGCACCTGACAATGTTGTCCATATACTGAAAGAAAAGTAGCAAGAGTTGAAGAAATACAAAAAAGGTAGAAACGTATTTCAGACGTGAATCCATTAATGTGATTGTTGTGTGTCTGGTAGTCGTGGCCATTATGATGGTTCTTCCTCTAAAGGAAGTCATCAAGTCTCAGATTCTCTGGTGTGTAGATGAAAGAAAATGACATAAGATGTGAATGACAGAACCATCTCTTGTCCAGGGGAGAAATTACAGTCAGTGCACAAGCCCAGAGAGTGCCCCCTACTTATGTGTGTGTGACTACATTGTGATAAAAACACAGACCAGACATCATAAAAAGGTTTGGGGCAGCCACCCGTATAATATCCCTGGATGCAAAAGGTTTTTTAAGTTGACAGCGATGTTCGCAATACTGAGTCCAAAACAGAACTGATTTATTGGTGGTAAAATGGCCTCTTTAAAGGTCCACATAGGAAATGGCGTCATCTAGGGGGCCGGACCAGGAAGTGACGTCATCGAGGGGGCCGGAACCTGGCAGGATTTCTCGGGAATGGTCTGCAGAGAACTGAGAAAGACAGTTAGTGCACCCTGCCGCCCCCTGGTCGGATGTGGTATTACTATTACTTAAGCCCTTCAGCTGCCTCCTACTCGCATGTGTGTGACAACATATATTACAGTATATTCATATTTTGTCTTCTTTAGAGACTTAAAAAACAATCTCACATTTAAGGACTCTACTCCTCTTAATTATATATCTATCTTATGTAAGTGTGTACTATTTATTTTGCATTCTATTTATTCTTTATTATTCTTATCTAATTTTAATTTGTTTTCTTTGACATCTTGCAAAGCACTTTGAGCTACAACCTTTATATGAACATGAGATATAGAAATAAATGTTAATTTTGTTATATTATCACTAGTGATTTGGACAGCAATGATATTACTGTTACAAACTATGCTTTACAAGTAGCATAATATAAAAATACTAGACATTAAGCCCGTTACAATAACGGGCGCTAGAACAGTAGTGCATAAACATTAGTAGGAACAGTCTATATTAAATGGCAAAGGACTGTCTATTTTCTGTTACAGTAATACTGGCTTGTATGTGGCTGTAATATGCGTCACTGTATTGTGTGCCTTTAATTTTCTCTCACAGTAATACGTCTTTCCAGCAAGTATTTTAATCTGTGCTTGCGTGCAGCTGATTATTGTATGTATGACGTCTCCCCAGCAACGGATTTTATGTGTGCGAAAATAAATCTACTTTTACAAGTCATCCTATTGTAATATGAAAATTAGTATATTTAGGAAAACACTTTACACGGCCAACTTTGTTATTCGCAAATCTGACATCCTCAAAGTGAACAACAAACACTAATCCCACCTCTTTGGGGAAGCTGGTCTCTGCGTCTCAGTACCCGATTGGATTTTTCGTGTGTTATGTTTCAGGTCTTACCTCATTTACCGAAATCCGATTGGATCAGCCGCGCGATATTTTATAGGTCCCGCCCTCTCTGTCTTGTGTGACGCGTCAGGCGGCCTTTGAAGCATCGCACCGTGCGCCGCACATGCGCACTTCACCAGAAGACACACACGGACACATGGACGCACACAGGGATTTTATTAAAGAGGATTAGATAGTTAAGCTGAAGGTAAGATGAGAAGAGAGGCCAAGACAAGACAAAGAGAGTGAATAAAATCTGTCACTTCTTGAGCAATATTGGCTTTAAAGTACAACCTGCAAGAGGCTGAACTTCAGTTTGGATTAAAACGTTAGGATGGTGGGACCTCTGTAGGTATTAAGAGAAAGGTCTTTAGTGCGTAGGTCATAAATCACAATGGAAAAGTCAGCATTAGATAACATAGGTCCTGTAAAAAAAGGATTTCATTTTGGTTTGAAACTTTGCATTATAGAGCTAGTGGGTTAGCAGTACAGGTATGAAATATGCCTGTGGGTCAAATAGTTGTGAGCTTGGATAGCAAGCATGTAAACACAGCTGGGAGTGACATCAGTCCAATTTTATGATGTTTTGTGGAAAGAGAGAAAACATTTTAATTGTGCCTGATGCATGAGAGTCAAATATGTCTCCAGGACCTTAATACAAAAAATGTGTTGATAACTGGCAGGATTTGAGGTCCAAGATAAAAACAGAGGAATAAAGCAACGCTAATATCACTTTAACATTTTGGAATATGTAAAAATACAATATGAAATGAACAAGAACATAAATGAAGGCAATGTGGCCTAGCAGCTATACTGCCTCAGAGAGGTTATATTTAATGAGACAGACCACTAAATGAAACAAAATCAAAAGTAGAATGCAACGTACAATAACCAAAATGTCAGACGATTCTTTTGCCAAACCCAAGACAGAAACCAAACTTGAACTCAAAAAAATTCATCATCAAAAAAGTCTATCACCAGAGTATAGTAATCCAAAGTTTATCATATATTTTTTTCAGCTTTATCTTATTATATCTTATAATATAAAATATCTTTTTTTTAATGAGAAAGAATCAGGAGATTCAAAACCAGGAAGCTGAACCGGTCTGTCATTAAGCCTAAGCAAAATACCAAAAATAAAAGCCAAAAGAAAACAAAGCACTAAGTCGTAACCAAAAGATTGATATACAAAATGCACTAGCCATTAAAGATTTTAATCCATAATTAGGATATCCTTTGAGTTGGCTTGTATACCTTTAAGCTCATGACATCACAGGTCATGACCTCTAGTCGTCCTGCATAGCAACATGGCTAGCAACAGTACACACATAAAACTCAAAATGGGGGCACCAAAAGAAGACAAAATGGCATTACTTAAAATGTTAAAATATTTTAAACATCATTAAATAAAAGTGTTAACATTAAAATGTTATCAAAATAAGATTCAGCAACCTTCAAAATTCTTACATGAACCTGACTGCGCAAAAAAACCCCCAAAAAACTGCAATATATTTATAACATTATCATATCATAACACTTATATTTTGGCTTTAGCTGTGTGAAATACTCCGCTGTATTTATGCTTTTGGTGTATTTCTTGATCTTTGATTTTGTCTCACATCCTGGCCTTTGTTTATTTGATTCCTGGACTCCTGGTTACGACCTTAGCTGGTTATTACATGTATGATCCATCTTTTGATTCCAACTTACTTTAAACTGCTGACGCCCTACCCAGTTACTACACAGAGAGAACGAAAACAAGAAAACATAAAAACTTTTAAAGACTTATCCGCTGTCTCTCTGACAGAGCAGGGTCTTCATTGCAGAACATTTATCTTATTGCAAAGCTTATATCATCCTGGCATTGTTACAACAAAAGCTCCAAAATGGTGACACCAAGGAGAAAAAATATAGTGTCCAAAATGATGCCAGTTTATTTTAGTAATATAAAACACGTTGCAAAACCCAATAGAGAGATAAAATGTACAGAAAAAAAAAACTGCATTCAAGTAAAGAAAAGTAAAGGGTCATAACAGTGGCTAAGGTGCTGCAGGGAAAACGTCACCGTTACTGCTTCAGTCTCTGACACTTTAAGTGACCCTTAGGGAATGCGTACATTAGTGACCCTTAGCAGGTCACCTCAATGGTGAACACTTCTGTTATCTAAATAGGAAGATAATAATTATTACTGCTGTAATTTATAAGTTGTTTTGGATAAAAGCTTCAGCTACATTCAGCTACATGTTATTTTACAGTGCCCTCCATAATGTTTGGGACAAAGACATATTTTTCCTTGATTTACTCCTTTGCTTCTTAGTTTAAAATTATATATCAAACCATTCAGATGTAACAAAAATGTAAATTGCAGACTTTAATTTAAGGATATTTGCATATATTTTGGTTACACTGTGTAGAAATTACAGCACTTTTTTTACATGGTCCCCCCATTTCATGGGGCGGAGTGGTGGCTCTGAGGTAGGGATTTGCACTACAATCGGAAGGTTGCTGGTTCAAATCCCGTAAATGCCAAAAGTGACTCTACTTCGTTGGGCCCTTGAGCAAGGCCCTCTGTCCTGGGTATGATGTTAATCTGCATCCAGCCCATGTATGCAGCCATGTAGGCCCATGTAGGGTTGGTGGCAGAATTGGCAGTCCGGTCACCATAAAAAACCTCATTCCATCTGGGATCCTGAGTTGGTTTGTCATGTGGTGGGTGCGGCAATGCGCTGTATCAGCACGTGCTCCTAACCTCTCTCTCTCTCTCTCCCTCCCCCATTTCAGGGCATTTTATATACTGCCTTTCATAGTCAATGCCATTCCACGATGTGAACCTGAGATATTTACCATTGAAGTTCAACCCTCCAACCACTTCTTCATCACAGATTACATGTAACTGTAAAGTGCAGCAAGTTTCTCATTAAGAGAAAGAGGGTCCAGTATAGGGACAATCCCTGCAAGGAGACACATGAGGAAAGAGCCCAAGAGAGCAAGTCCTGAATTCAGTGTGGGTAAAGATACCCTGTCAATAAGGCTCATCTCATGTTAGTGTAGTGGGTGACTTGGAAAAAGACTTTCAATCGATGTCAGTCTAAGAGGACTGACAAGATGTCACCTTCTGGCCAAAGAAAAGTAGCCTAAGAGCAGGTCTGGGTGCAAAGCATTATAAATAGAGATCATGTAGCAGAATGAACAGCACTTTACTGAGATGGCCCCAGTAAGTATCTATAGTGAGTAGTAGTTATAACCAGTAATCAGTAAGTCTCTGTGATAATTACATAGATAAATGTGCGATATTTAAATGTGTGACATTTTCACAATTTACATATGTACTGTTTACATAGCTGCCTTTATAAACACATGAAAATATTTAAGCTTGCACTATGAAAAGCATATTGCTTACTGCAAACACTGAATCATTTTTCCAGCCATGAGACAAGTCTCTTTTTGGTCTAACAAATAAGCTAGAGCTGCAGCTCAGGCACAAGATCCTTTCTATAGCCAAAAACCTGCCAGAATAACCCAAAGACAGATGGTAAGAGAGGTAAGAAGGGTGTTGTGGTTATCAAATCATTTATTAGACTAGTGTGCATACACAAAAATGACAATCAGATGTTATAAAGATCAGCCACCACATGCTGCTACTGTCTTTTTGTCAGTCTTTACTGCTATCTAAAACATTCCATCCATTCTATTCCAATATAATGTATGAGTGAAGAACAAAACAACAGAAAAAATATGCCCATATTCTTATTTACTCAAGATTCATGTTCTGATAATGAAGATAGTGAAGATGTGATTAAAAACCAAAAGTCCATGTGACCGTCATCATCAAATCCTTCCATCATAACCCTGAATACAATGAGGACTGATTGAGGTCATGTATGTTAGGTGAGGCTAGGGATCTGCACTGACAATCGGAAGGTTGGCGGTTTGAATCCTGTAAATGCCAATAGGGACTCTGGTCTGTTGGGCCCTTGAGAAAGGCCCTTAACCTGCAATTGCTGAGCGCTTTGAGTAGTGCGAAAAGCGCTATATAAATGCAAAGAATTATTATTATTATTAGAATGTCTAGAAGGGGCTGGGTGGTCTCATGGCCTGGAACCCCTGCAGATTTTATTTTTTCTCCAGTAGTCTGGAGTTTTTTTTTGTTTTTTCTGTCCTCCCTGGCCATTGGACCTTACTTTTATTCTATGTTAATTAGTGTTCTCTTATTTTAATTTTTATTTTTTATTTTTCTCTTTTTTCATCATGTAAAGCACTTTGAGCTATATTTGTTTGTATGAAAATGTGCTATATAAATAAATGTTGCTGTTGTTGTTGTGATACATGTCCTTACAGTCCCTTGCATGTGCAAAGTAGAAGTCAAGAAAAGTGCTGTTTAGTCACTTGCCACCTACAGTATATTATGCTGGGTGTATGAGGGCTTGGAATTAGGTATGAAAATAAATAACCTATTTTTGGGAAAGTATGTTGCCTCGGAAAAATTCAGTAGCTGAAAAAGTAAAGAAAAACTTGCACTTAGTAAAATTTACACAAAAAACCCATTTTCTCTAAAAACTGTTGAATGCAATCTTCTAATACACATTCTCACTCTTCACATGAACTTTTGGCATTAGCACTTTAAAGAAAGAAATGT
This sequence comes from Erpetoichthys calabaricus, assembly GCF_900747795.2. Lineage (NCBI taxonomy): Eukaryota > Metazoa > Chordata > Cladistia > Polypteriformes > Polypteridae > Erpetoichthys > Erpetoichthys calabaricus. The sequence goes on along the minus strand of NC_041396.2, from coordinate 88,656,091 downwards.
GTGACTCTTAAGTATTGTACTGAAAACCCTCATTGCCTGCAGGTGACCATGAAAGAGTGACAGCAGGGTTGGCCACCAAACTGTTGAGTAGGCACAGTGACCTCATTGATAATTAAATGGGATCTGCTGTGATATACTACAGCATTTCAAATGACAACCTAATGTGCCGGTGGTGTAAACAGTTTCTAGAAAACCCTTTCCTCCATTTTTTCTGTCTTTACTCATCAATTTGTCCCAAATGAGACTCATCGTTGAACAGGAGTCGAGCCACTCAGCTGCCCACCACAGTCTTTCTCAACCTCAGAGAAGTCTTCACTACAATGAGGTGTGAGTGAGACGTTGCATTAGAACTTGCAAGTGTAGCTTGAGGCTACTGGTTTGTGTTGTAACACTGACTTTTAGCCCACAATGAATTACATGTTTGTTGCTATATAGTCCGTAATTACCATCCGACAAATGCATCAATCATCCTCTGCTTCTTGTCCTTGTGACAATCCTGTCCAGGGCTATGAGTGTGTATCCTTTCATATATTCTGGTGTCATGTAAGCTACACTGAGGAGTCATTCATCCAGATTCGATTTGTAACATCCTAGACAGACGTGTCACTCACATACATGCCTATCATTGTCTCTTGAGAAAAACAAGTGCGCCCAATCAAAACTGTGAATGAGTTGTTTTTCACATAGACAGAGGCCAAGTCCTCTAACTCAGTGGTTCTCCATGTTCAGTCCTCAGGACCCCCTGTTGCTGCCAGTTTTTATTCCGACAAGTTTCTCAATCAGTCAGTCATTGTTACCTTTATATGATCTCATTGTTTAATTAACTAATCCATGTTTTCCTTTCATTTTGCATTAGAAAAGTGTAAAAGTGTAAGATTTACACTTACAGAAAATTAAGATATAATTTGTTTTTTTTTCTGTATCTTTAAGTGATTACTAGGTTTTTATTTTATTACTTACTTACTTTCTTAATTGTATCTGAATACAGAGCCTTCATGTTGAACAGAGCAGACACCAACTCAAATGACTCCAAAAGGGGAAGCTACTCAAATGTTACCCCCTTGTGTTTGTTAGTAAATAATTTTCTAAATATCCAGAATATTGAACAATGAAAAATATTCAAAAGGGAAAACAATGTGTTCTTACCCATCTAACATTTACATTCAAGCATTGTTCATTTAAAATACAGCATAACCAGTTTAATTTTCTAGATGGTTGTAAATTGAGTGATAGCTTGGGAGACATTTTATTCACAACTTTGCTCCTTGGTTGATGGGTGTCCATGAGGTGACACTCCTCTCGTCATGGGCGACTTCAATGCGATCACTGGCACTGACAGGGCAGGCTATGAGGATTGTGTCAGTCCCCATAGGTCTGGTGACCATGGTGAAAGTGGATCCATGTTCCTTGACTTTACAAAAGGTCATGGGCTGTGGATCGCTGGATCCTGGTTCCAGCACCCTGAGCCGCATCGTTGGATTTGGTACTTAAATACTGGTGGTGCGGTGAAGAAGATTGATCAAATCATCGTGGGCAGACGCTGGAGGATCTTACAGATCTGCAGGGTCTACAGAAGTGCCCAGTTTGTGAATTCTGACCACAGACTTCTTGTTGTTACTCTGAAGGTTCAGAGTAGTAGGCTACCACCTAGTTTGAGAATGAGGCTGGACCTGGCCAGACTCCAAGATCAGACTGTTTCTAATGAGTCTGCATGCAGCTTGCAGATTTGTGTGCGATTGACAACCCTAATGTGATGTGGGTGACCTTCCGTAACAAAACCCTTAAGGTTGCTGAGGGCTATGTTGGTGTTCCCAGAAGGAGGTTTTTTATCTCAGAGGGTGCCCTAGGTATTATCAAGAAGAGTCACAGTGCATGAATGGATGGCAACTCTGGTCTATACCGGGAACTGAGAAGGATGGCTGAGAGGACTCTGAGGGCAGATAAGGAGGCATTTGTTAAAGGAATCTGTGAGCAAGTGACATACCATCTATGGTCTAGTGACTCAAGTCCTGATTACAGAGAAATCGAAGCATTGCACAAATCCAAAACTGTTTCTCAGAGAGTCACAGTCAGGGCAGCTGGTGGAACAGTCCTTACGGATGACATTGCAGTTGTGACTTGCTGGGCTGGCTAGTTTGAGCAGCTATTTAAAGCTGATCCTCTGGCTGGGTTGTTGGATATCTCTGGGTCCACAGTTCTTAAGGAAGATCCTCCAATTAGCTGTGAACCACCCAGTCTCACTGAAATTGCACAGGTGGTGAACTAGCTGAGGATAAAGAAGGCTGCAGGGATCTATGGTATCCGAGGTGAACTTTTCCAGGCTGGTGGTAAGGGATTTCTCCTGGCATTGCAAGCAATCTTTGCTTCCATTTAGGAGATGGGTGTCTTCCTAACTGACTGGAAAACAGGACTTGTTTTCCCTATTTAGAAAGGGAATGGTGATCGCCTGGATTGGGGCAACTACAAGGGGATAACACTGCTCTCTGTGCCAGGTAAGGGTCTTCCTCAATAGGATCCATGATCACCTGCTCACCAATCAGTGACCGAAGCAGTCCGGTTTTACACCTAAGAGATCTATTATCTACACCACATCCTGGCACTGAGGATTCTCATTGAGTGCAAACATAAATATCTGCAGTTTCTTTGCAGCCTTTGTCTGTACAGTGTTCGACTCAGTTGATTGAGCTGCTCTGTGGAACATCCTGCGACACTGCAGAATCCCCCTGGGTTGCTGGATGTCATGGCTGGTCTGTACACTGGTATTGTGAGTGCTGTGCAGAGTGGAGGTAGAACCTCTGCGTTTTTTTCCCAGCTGATTCTGGGGCTTTTCAGGGATGTGTTCTTGCTCGGTTAAATGCTTGCATGGACTGGGTGCTGGGCAGGGTTGTGGGGTCCAGCAGCTGTGGGGCATCTGTTGGTGAAGAAATGCTCAATGATCAATGGTGTGATCTTCGTGGAGTCAATGGAGGTTCTGATCGGTGCGCTCAAGAGACAGAGTGAGGAGTCTGAGTGTCTGGGCTTGCGAGTGTCCTGGATGGAAACCAAGATTAAGGCCTTTAATGACCTCTTGGGTACAACCATCAGCAGTGTGTCTGTCTGCTGAGAGAGTGTTGACCTTCTCGAGAGGTTTACTTACCTTGGCAGTGACATTCATGTCTTTGGTGACTCTTCCCATGAAGTCAGTAGATTGACTGAGAGAGCATGGGGTGATCATGATATTGCTGGAAAGTGGTGTGTGTCGCTCCTGATATCTATGCAAAAGGATGAAGGTACAAGTCTTTAGAATCCTGGTGCTTCCTGTCTTGCTATATGGTTGCGAGACATGGACACTATCTAGTGACCTGAGATGAAGACTAGACTCCTTCACTACTGTGTCTCTTTGGTGAATCCTTGGGTATCACTGGTTTGACCTTGTGTTGAACAAGCAGTTGTTCATGGAGTCCCAAGTGAGGCGCATTACCTGCATTGTGAGGGAGTGTCAGTTACAGCACTATGGCCATGTGGTGTATGTCTGCCTGGAGGGTTGGCAACTGATCCCAAGCTGTTTCATTGTGTGATGGGTACAGCAATGTGCTGTACCAGTGCACACTCTCCAACTTGACCTGACCTGCAGATTGAGGTAAACTGAGGTAATTGAGGTACTGTAGGAGTCTAGTAAGAGAAAACGTGGGTTTAGACAAAAACCAAAAGGCATAGGGGCTAAACGTTGAGAACTAGTATTCTAACTCAGGCTTCCATTAGACAAGGGGTGAGAAACGTTGGTCCTGGAGGGCTGCAGGATTTTGTTCCAACCCAATTGCTTGATCATGAAACAATCCCTGCCAGTAGCAGATCTCTTTTAATTTCACAGCTTCTTAGTGTTTTAACTCTGCCGTGTGAGGTTATTTTTATATTGTAGATATTTTTCCTTCCTAAGGCTATCATCCAAATGATTTGAAGCATAAAAGAGATGAGTAATTTTCAGTCCTTCACTTTTGTCTCTTTAATTGCCTTCTATATATTGAGCTCTGTCCACTTACTCCATTCATTTGACAGTTTACATCTATGCTTGTAAATGGGTCGTTCAAATTCAGTCACTTGCATATGCTGTAGCTCAATTTACTGTTAGAGACTTGGAGTCAGCAGTAACGTTTTTTGAAATAATCACACTTCTCCTTTGTTGAGCATTCCATTGGAGTAACTTATCGTGTTGTTATCTTTGTTGTGGTTTTCAGAATGTCCTGTATAAACTGCATGATAAATGCAGAGGAGGGGGTGAAAAGGAGTTTCTGGGGTTTGTAATAATAATAATAATAATAATTCATTACATTTATATAGTAATATTGTAGCTTGGACCTGCTTCTTCCACCTGTTTCATTTTTTTAATCATGGATGTGTTCCATATGCAGAAGCTCACAGTAGACTGATACATACTGTACATAAAGAACAGTTCTATACAGTGAACCCTCCCTTCCGTCCTTCATTAAAATGACCATGCTGAATTCCTTAGGCTTCCACTTTACCTAAATAAGACAATCTCTGAGGATGATTTAAAGGTTGATTTTTTTCTTATGTATCCTCCATGGATTTAACACAGGAGCTACGAATCTTAATAATAATAATACATTTTATGTATATAGCACCTTTCCCATGCTCAGATCTTAAAACTGCAAGGTGCATGAGTAGACTCCACATACCACCAGTGGTTAAAATATAAAAAGAAAGTATGTGAAGTGGGTGAATGTTTAAATTAAAATTTTAGTAGTAGCGGAACAGTGCTCCTGATTATTATTTTTTTTTAACATACACTGCGTTTTTATTGCTCTTTAATAAATATTGTTTTTATCTGTATGCTGCCGTGAATTTCCCCTTGGGGATTAATAAAGTATCTATCTATCTATCTATCTATCTATCTATCTATCTATCTATCTATCTATCTATCTATCTATCTATCTATCTATCTATCTATCTATCTATCTATCTATCTATCTATCTATCTATCTATCTATCTATCTATCTATCTATCTATCTATCTATTCCCATACTGATTTTGAATGAAAATATGACAACCTCTTAGTCTTTGACAACTCTGAGACACTAACCCAAATACATTCCCATATCATCAGTGCCCATTCTTACACTTACAGAAATTGTTTGTTGTATTTTCAGTACATTTTACTGGACTACAAAAATAAAGCATGTGTGGTGTAACTCTTTCCTGATATAATATGGCTTTCAGTACAGTCAGGAGGATTTTTGTAAGTGTCATCCCTGGAGGTCATCTAATCTCAAACTTAGGGTGTCTGCTTTGTCTTTTTTGCAGAAAAGAAATGTGCAGCTGATCACATCTGCCATATATTTTGAACCCTATGGTTAAAGTGCTGAACTAAGGAAAGGGAGTTTTTGCTGAAGCTACAAGATAACATAATTGTGAATCCACAACTACAGTACTGTGTACAGGATTTGCCCTATGGTGCTGCTTTTTTTGCTGCTGTCTCACAGCGCCATAGTCTTAGGTTTGAAACTGATCTCTGCCACTCAATGGAGTTTAAGCATTCTCCTCATGTTCGCATAGATTTTCTGTTCTATTCCAATGATGTGCTTTTTAGATTAGTTGGCAACTCTAAATATACCCTGTATGAGTGAGTGTGGATTTATGCATAAGTGTGTCTTGTGATGGACTGGCACTCCATTAAGTTTTGCCTGATGCTGACAGGACAGACACCAACCACTTCAATCCTGAAATTTATTAAAATTGGCAAATATTAAATGGGATGCTAGATTAAAAATGGATATCCGAAAGAAAGTACAGGGTAAATGGAATGTTCTTACTCCAGAACTGCAGGGTTTAAACTACAGGTAATTATTTATGGTGTTGAAAAACCAAGACCCAGGCCTTTAATGGCCTCTTGGGCACAGCCATCAGCAATGTGTCTGTCTGCAGAGAGAGTGTCGACCTTGTTGAGAGGTTTACTTACCTAGGCAGTGACATTCATGTCTCTGGTGACTCTTCCTATGAAGTCAGTAGACCGATTGGGAGAGAGTGGGGGGTCATGAGGTCGCTGGAAAGGGGTGTGTGGCGCAAAAGGACAAGTCTTTAGAGTCCTGGTGCTTCCTGTCTTGCTATTTGGTTGTAAGACATTGCCGCTATCCAGTGACCTGAGACAAAGACTGGACTCCTTCAGTACTGTGTCTCTCTGGAAAATCCTTGGGTATCATTGGTTTGACTTTGTGTCGAATGAGTGGTTTCTCATGGAGTCCCAAATGAGGCACATTACCTGCATTGTGAGGGAGCGTCAGTTACAGCACTACGGCCATGTGGTGTGTTTACCGTCTTGTAAGATCCTCATTGTTAGGGACCTGAGTGGCTGGACCAGGCCAAGGGGTCGCCCACGTAACACCTGGCTGTGGAAGATAGAGGGTCATTTCCGGAGGGTGGGACTGGACAGTGTGTCTGCCTTGGGGGGTTGCCAACCAGGATCCCGTGCTGTTTCGCCATGTAGTGGGTGCGGCAATGCACTGTACCAGTGCATGCTCCCCAACTTGACTTGACTTGTTGATTCCACTCAGTGTAAGCAAATGGGGATTAAGAGGAGACAAAATAATGTCAATAAGTATACCGTAAAATGGACTGGCCTCTCACCCTGGGCTGGCGCTTACTCTGAACCTTAAAGGGGCTTTTCCAAACCTTTTTTAGAATTAGTGACCAAATGAATGAATAACTAAGTCCAGTTTATACAATAACTATCAGTTTTATACAATCATGTCAAAAGTGAGGAGGATACTTTCAAAGCTCCATTCCACATCCAGCATTGTAAACTTTCAGATTTAGTTTTGCTTTATGTCAACAAAAAAAATCCACATGAGTTTCTTGTAGCTTTGTCTTGTCTCTCTTGAATGAAAAGGTAAACAGAATTTTGGTGGCGCTTGTTTTATAAATGGTTATCTTTTAAAAATAATGACAGACAAAAACATTCCCTACAGAAGTTTGGTAAACATGTTCCACATTGCCTGTTGACTAATGTCTTTATCCAAGACAACTTACAACATTTGAGTTACAGCTGGCAACATTTCTTTTTCAAAATGGAATACAGGCAGATGAAGTGAGTTGCTCTTGGTCACACAGTGTCAGCAACAGGATTTGAACCCACAAACCCTCAGGGTATGAAGTTCAAAGTCTTAAACTCTACACCACACTGTTTGTTTTAGATTCAAATTTGTCAGAACAAGTGTCCATTTGGGTTGGATTATCTTTACCGGCCACTTTATTAGGGACACCTTGCTCAAACCGAGTGGGACCCCCCCCCCTTTTGCCTTCCATAATTGTTCATAGCACAGATTCAGCAAGGTGCTGGAAACATTCCTCAGGGATTTTGGTCCATATTGACAAGATTGCATCATGCAGTTGCTGCAGATTTGTCTCCCATTCCACCACATCCCAGCAGTGGTCTGTTGGATTGAGATCTGGTGACTTTGGAGGCCATTTCAGTACAGTGTACTCATTGTTATGTTCAAGAAACCAGTTTGAGATGATTTGAGCTTTGTGACATGGCACGTTATCCTGCTGGAAGAAGCCATCAGAAGTTGGGTACACTGTGGTCATAAAGGGATGGACATGGTCAGCAACAATGCTCAGGTGGGCTGTGGCATTTAAACGATGCTCAGTTAATACTAATGGGCTCAAAGTGTGTCACGAAAATATTCTCCACACCATTACACCACCACCACCACCAACCTGAACCATTGATACAAGGCAGGACGGATCCATGATTTCATGTTGTGAACACCAACTTCTGACCCTACCATCAGAATGTTGCAATAGAAATCGAGACTCATTAGACCAGGCAACATTTTTCCAATCTTCTGTTACCCAACTTTGGTGAGCCCTTGTGAATTGTAGCCTCAGTTGCCTGATCTTAGCTGACAGGAATGGCACCTGATGTGGTCTCATGCTGCTGTAGCTCATCTGCTTCAAGGTTCAACATGTTGTGGGTTCAGAGATGCTCTACTGAACACCTCAGTTGTAACAAGTGGTTATTTGAGCTACTGTTGCCTTTCTATCAGCTTAAACCATTCTCATCTGACCTCTGGCATCAACAAGGCATTTTCACCTAAAAGAATGCTGCTCACTATATATTTTCTCTTTATCAGATCATTCTCTGTAAAACCTAGAGATGGTTGTGTATAAAAATCCCAGCTGATCCAAAGTTTCTGAAATACTCAGACCAGCCTGTCTATCACCAACATCCACGCCATATTCAAAGTCACCTAATATAATATCATAGCAATGACTTCCAACCTCCATGATCCTGAATTAGATTAAGGGGGTATGAATGACATAACATAACATAACATCTTCACCACCTAATAGCTAATTTGTGGTGAGAGAACTGGTGCAAAAATGCTGCTGTCTCATCATCCAAGTAGATGCTGCACATTGGTGGCTACCATACTGTTTATGCAAAGTTTAGTGTCTAGAAAATTGCTCTCTATCTATCTATCTATCTATCTATCTATCTATCTATCTATCTATCTATCTATCTATCTATCTATCTATCTATCTATCTATCTATCTATCTATCTATCTATCTATCTATCTATCTATCTATCTATCTATCTATCTATCTATCTATCTATCTATCTATCTATCTATAATCTGCAGCCATAACCTGCATGTCTTTTTCCATATGAACAACTGTAAACTTACATTTGCCAAACCCCCTCCCAACCCCCACATACAGTATTTCATACATCCCTTGCTTCGTAGGAACACTCCTTCAGCTCAGTTGCCTTGTGCACTGATCCCGAGAATGTTCTGGATTGGCATGCCGATGAGGATGTCCTCCCCCACGACTCCCATCAGTATAAGCGGCCCCTACACAGATATTTTCCTTTTTTCACCCAGATGTATTCATTCAGTTAATTTGAATGGCCACAGCATTTAAAGTTATGATTTAGCATTTTAAGCTATTTACACTACTAAATTAAATATATAAGTGAATGCCTTTACAGTGCAGTTACTTTATGACTTCTGAAGTGCAGGCGCTTGTTTTGTGGCCCTGTAGAGGGGCTGTCCAAGTGAAAAGCTTAGAGACTGGCAATTGTTTAAAGTGAGCCATTAGATAGATAGATAGATAGATAGATAGATAGATAGATAGATAGATAGATAGATAGATAGATAGATAGATAGATAGATAGATAGATAGATAGATAGATTATGCTTTTATTTATGAAATAATTAAAAAGGTATAATTTATTAGTAAAGTATGTTACTTTCAAAAATGAAATCTATAGAGTACATTTAAATTTTGTATACATTGTATGATGTTATCACGCTCTGCATGGTGCAAACAGACTGATTTATTAAATTAGATTTTGATTTTTATTGAAAATTAATTTGCATGCTTACCAATAAGCTGACGAATGTAAGACACATCCCAGACTCCAGCCCAACAGTAATGCTCCTGCTTGGCAGCGTTAGGTTATCCAAAATGTACACAGACATATTTCCTGGGAGCAAAGGCAAAAAAAAACATTGGCATGAACAAAAATAACTCATACTTGAATGAAAAATAAGTAAATAAGTATGCTAAAGTAAATGAAGTGCATTTTATTTGCACCTAAAAAAAGGTTATATAATGGCACTTTACTGGATTGTATGGTAGAACCACTGCTTGACAAAGAACCTTTTCGTTTTCTTAAGAGTTGCTAGCACATGAAGTTAGTTCTTTGGGCTTTGAAAGGTTCAAACGTGTGGATAAAACAGAATCTTGAATGCATGGTAGGCTTCGTATCAGGTATACAACAGATCAAGAAAAGCCTGAAATTAACCTCTATAATCGCATACAAGCGTCCTTTTAAAATCAGGAGCAAATTGATATTTCACTACTCTGTTATCATTTCTTCATGGTTATTCATGGAGCATGTTGCAGATCTAAATAAAGATTCTTTCTTGAGACTTTATGTGGACGGTTCTTTAATGAACCAACAATGTTTCCTCTATGGCACTGGTCTAAAATACCACTTTGACACCTTCATTTTTACTTTCTTGTATACAAAGTAGGGAGAGTATTGTAATTGTCCTAAGATTCGATGTTGAGATTTTGATGAACCTTGACGTTTTAGTCCGAAAATACCATTTTTAGAATTATGCCTATGAGTTTGTCTGTGTGTGTATGTAAACACGATAACTTCAGTCCACTTTCACTTAACTCGACCAAATTTTGAAGGGTGTATGTAAAAATGTCCAAAAAATAACAGCTTTCCTTGACGAGATCCACTCATGCTATTCCTGTGAATGTGTCTTGGAAATAAAAAACGATTTCTTTTTGGCCCTGCTGCTGAGCATTGCTCCAAGTGTACAGTACAAAATCACATCGCCTAATATGTCAACTTTCTTTACAGAAGTACATGAAGTAGCACTGACTCAATGAAAAGCAACATTCTGTTGCAGTAATCAGCCATTCATTTTTAAAACAGATCTTCCTTGGTCTGGATAGCAGGGAATCAGTGCATGTCACAGCAGGAACTGACACAAGTGGGGTAAGAGCTTCCATGAGGAACATTTTTAAAAAGTGGATTTCATCAACTACTACCAGAATCCCCCTGGGATTGTGAATTTCCCCCTGGGATTAATAAAGTATCTATCTATCTATCTATCTATCTATCTATCTATCTATCTATCTATCTATCTATCTATCTATCTATCTATCTATCTATCTATCTATCTATCTATCTATCTATCTATCTATCTATCTATCTATCTATCTATCTATCTATCTATCTATCAGATGACTAAATTGCTGAGGCGAGTTGTGAGCAATGCAGGCTAACAAAATGGCATCATCGATGAAAACAAGAAGAAGAAACGAGAAATGTGTCCGTATGATCCGCACAGACATAAACGAATTCGTTGAGAAAGAAACGCAAACAACATTCTTACAGTTAGTCACGAAAAATCAGTCGCGGATGCTTTGGTCGTCAAACGAGATTGCTTTGTTATTTAACTTGTCTTCTTTCTTGCAGGTCAGCCTTGTGGTATATTATTAAGAATCAGTGTATGTCGCTCAGGCGGTAGTTTTGAGTTTGTGTTTTTTACAGCTGAATGTTCTAAGTGGTCGTGTAATTGATCACAGGTCCATTTACTTGGCTGCTTGACGATCGAAGACACAGCTACGAGTGTCCATGCGACTTTCGTGTCTGTATGGAGTGAAGCAGGTAGAATGCTACACACGTTAAAATGACTTGAAAGCCATTAATCTCTATTGAAATTTTTTTTTCTAATAAATAATGGCCTTTTTACCTTACAAAAAAATCATCAGTCTGGTAGAAGACCCACGCGTCGAGTATTCTCACCGCCATTTACTTTCGTAAATAACTGGTTGTATTTTTCAAGTGAATGGATTATATTCTTAATGAGACCAAATCATGATAATTTAACAACAAATCACATTTAAATCAATAGCATCTCTTTGAACTGTCGACTTTTAAAAACTGAGGTTGTATACCAGGTTTCTCTTTATTCTGGCGCCCCTCCTGTCGCATCGCATTTCCAGGAACACAAAATCAGACTCGCAGTTACGGCAGAGAGCGGAAAGCAGCCGTCTCAGACAACAGAACCAAAGAGACAATACGCCGACCTAAGCGACTGATCGGTCTTCCGAATGAGAGCAGGACACTTCTAAGCGCGCTCGTCCAATTTGAGCACTGCAATACAGCCCTTGGGTTGATGATTTTGCAGAATAACCTTCACGGTTCACTAAGCATTTGCTTAGCGTTTTATAAATTGGGATAAAAGATATAACAATTAACTCTTCCAATGGATTTAGAGATGGTTAACCATTTTAGACTGCATCTGTATTTGAACATAGTTTGGGTGAGTTTGTCATTAACAGTAACCCTGAGCACAGCTACAGTGTGATACATCCATCCATCTATCCATTATCCATCCATCCATCCATCCATCCATTATCCAACCCGCTATATCCTAACTACAGGGTCACGGGGGTCTGCTGGAGCCAATCCCAGCTAACACAGGGCGCAAGGCAGGAAACAAACCCCGGGCAGGGCGCCAGCCCACCGCAGCAGTGTGATACAGTGATTCTTTTAAGACAAGAGAGAGACCATCAATAGGCGCCCAAACTCACTGGTCAATAATTAGCCTAACAACATGTGAATAGTCGTATTCCCTGTATGATTTTGAATATTTTACAAAAAAATTATAAAAAGCCTGCAGAATTGATACAAACCGTAAACACACATGACAGATAGGAGCATTCTCACCAGCACCATCATTTCGGTCGTGCTGTACTGTATAATTTATTTTTCTGACGGGAAATGTACGAATGCTTGCCTGGGGCAGGACAGCTACACTGGAATCTCTCCCATCCAGTTTTAAAGCTTGTAATTTGAATACCACCTGTTGTACCCATGATTTTTTTTTTGGGTATACAAAAAACTCAATCTTAAGCAACCACCCTGACAGATAAGAAGAAATCAGGTAAGCAGAAATCCATGAAAAAAATTAACAGATTAAAACAATTTCCCATTTTGACGTGGCATTTTTGGTCAGCACTTGACACTTACTGTATTAGCAACATCTGTGCCAACAACAGGCAACAAAGCAAACAGAAACTCCGGGGACGGTGACGCCCACGGCTTTCGTTTTCACTTGGGCTTCTGGTGTGGCACTACAAGGACAGATTAGCAACTATGTGTTACAAAAGAAAGAAAGAAAGAAAGAAAGAAAGAAAGAAAGAAAGAAAGAAAGAAAGAAAGAAACGATTAGATGCCGTGAAATCGTGCTCACTTTGAAATACACTAATTCATATTGCATGTCTTACTTACTATACAATTACTCGGGACAATATTATTCACAGGTTACGGAGTTCTTTCTAAAGCGTTAAAAGGGGTAAAGTATATCTCTGATTTAACTAACTAACACGGACGGGGGTGTCCGAGTTTTGTTTAATGTCCGTTAATTCTACTTGTCCGTAAAACATCGTGTTTATAAAACCTAAAATCCGTTACGTTAACAAATGACATGTTTTGGGAACAATACCCGCATAACAACTAATGTTGATATGTTCCAATTTGTGACAAACAGACACCCTCGATTTATCAAGAAAATACTTTTTCTTTAATCTTTCCTTTATAGTGGTAATGTAATAGAAACAGAACGAACAGCAATATTCAAGTTACGCCCTTTCTTTATTCCCAATACCGGGATTCATATACCAGACAGCATCAGTTAGTGGTGGCAGGCAAACTCGACCCCCCGAAGCCCCTCGTTTAAACTTAAATAAAACACTCCCATTGCCAAAAGCTATAAACTAACATTAAACACAACTGTTTGAACCCCAACATGAGAGAAATCAAAATAAACAGTCTAATTTTAGGTGCAGCGCCGCAGAGCCTCCTGGGACGTCAGTGCCGTCTGTCGTTACTATATTAAGCATTATATAATAACAATACAGTAAGTGAAATTACCCACCGTATGTTAACACTGAAAAAAACGTAACATTATGTAGTACACACAGCAAGAGGTAGCTTTTTGCTTGCCTTGTCGTTCTCTGATTTTTATGGCGTGTTTTCTGCAGATGTTTCAGCTCAACTCACTGCACAAACACCCCATTCATGGGTTATTTACATGTTTTCTTGGGGTTTTGGAGCATCCACATCCACATTAAGAGTAGTTTTTAACTTACTTTTTTTCAAATTTGTACCCGTTTGTTTCTTCACCTAATAATCACAAACGGTTTTATACTGAAGTTGTCCTTTTTATATGTTGACCTTAGGTACTGTTTAGTTTCCAAGCACGATTGACGAAATGCACAAATAACGAAATTATCAAGTGAACTATTGCAAGGAATTGCAGAAATGTCAACATCAACTAGAAAATAACAGGGAGGTACCGACATCTTAACCGTACAAGTTTATCCGTTCAGTCAGGGCCCATTACATTTAATATTTACAGTAGATGACAGGCCTTTAATGACCTCTTGGGCACAGCCATCAGCAGTTTGTCTGTCTGCGGAGAGAGTGTTGACCTTGTCCAGAGGTTTAATTACCTGGGCAGTGACATTCATGTCTCTGGTGACTCTTCCTATGAAGACAGTTGAGTGATTGGGAGAGCATGGGGGGTCATGAGGTCGCTGGAAAGGGGTGTTTGGCGCTCCCGATATCTATACAAAAGGAGCTTTAGAGTCCTGGTGCTTCCTGTCTTGTTATATGGTTGTGAGACATGGACGCTATCCAGTGACCTGAGATGAAGACTGGACTCGTTTGGTACTGTGTCTCTCTGGAGAAGCCTTGGGTGTCGTTGGTTTGACTTTGTGTCGAATGAGTGGTTGCTCATGGAGTCCCGAATGAGGCACATTACCTGCATTGTAAGGGAGCGTCAGTTACGGCACTAAGGCCATGTGGCGCATTTCCCTGAGAGTGATCCGGCTTGTAAGATCCTCATTGTTGGGAATCCGAGTGGCTGGACCAGACCAAGGGGTCGCCAACATAACACCTGGCTGCGGCAGATAGAGGGTCATTTCCGGAGGGTGGGACTGGACCGTGTGTCTGCCTGGGTGGTTGCAAACCGGGATCCCGAGTTGTTTCGTCGTATAGTGGGTGCAGCAACGCATTGTACCAGAGCATGCGCCCCAACTTGACTTGACTTGACTTGTAGATGACAGGAAACCTCAAATAAGACAAATATTGTATGAACTACTACAGATATACTGGTTTATTAAATCTTTACAGTTATGAAGGAGCATTGCTAACCTCATACCAATACAGTCTTTATGTACAATAGAATTGCTTTTGATTGCTTTGTGAAATTGTGCATTATGCAAGGTGCAATTTACTAGGCCTGGTGAGAAATATTCTGGGGAATTTATCACATCAAACACAAGTGTTAACAAAAATAAAGAAATAGACAGACAGACAGACAGACAGACAGACAGACAGACAGACAGACAGACAGACAGACAGACAGATAGATAGATAGATAGATAGATAGATAGATAGATAGATAGATAGATAGATTACACACTATCATCTGAATTAGGCTTCAGAAAATAATGTATACAAATACAGGGTGAGTCAAAATTATGTGAACACTAATGGTCCTGTTATGTTTATACTTATATACAATTTTTGTGGACAATTTATGTGTCACATATCATACATGTGTTGAACATGATGGTGAACAGGTTGAGACATTCCTGTAAATCATCTTGCACATATGAAGTATGTTTTGTGAATAAACTGTTTCTGTCATTCAAATGTTAACATAATTTTGACTCACCCTGCAGAAAGGATTTGCTTTGCTGTTCCCTTTACATTGAAAGTTTCCATTTAACTACCAAATTCTGCTCTATGCCAGTTTGTATAAGGAAGGTATCATTATGGCCATGGTAGACACATTTTTGATAACTTTTTGATACCATAATGGTGACCAATATTGTGTAAAGAAGAAGGTGTTAGGTTTTTGATTATAATCCACATTCTGCATTGGAATGGCATGCCCATTTGTGACGATCATGCTGAAAAGTTATTCTGCTCAGCAATTTTATTTCAAGCATTTTTTTTTTCAAAGTCTGCCCTTGGGCCCAGGTACACAAAGGTGATGCTGGTCACAAAGGTGTCATGCTGATAGACTCAGTGGGCCTAAAAAGGACTTGATAAAGACTGGATTATATGAAGAGTTAGATTGCAGCTGTTCTTCACAACTGAAGGGCAATGTCTGTTAGACCTACCTAGAGAAACGTAACTTGAAGGTCTCAGAGGTACAGCTTGACAAGTCCTGAAACAATTGACCAGAGACAAAGTGATGGACGTAA
The DNA here is from genome assembly GCF_900747795.2 of Erpetoichthys calabaricus. Classification (NCBI taxonomy): domain Eukaryota; kingdom Metazoa; phylum Chordata; class Cladistia; order Polypteriformes; family Polypteridae; genus Erpetoichthys; species Erpetoichthys calabaricus. Next base: position 88,640,279 of record NC_041396.2, on the reverse strand, counting down.
ATGCTACAGCAGTGCACATAATGGACACATTCAGGTCTGATCTACCTTTATTGTGACAGCCATCGTAGAGCGCAATCCAGATTCTGCTGTGATACATCCTTGATTAGTGTGGACTCAATAGCTTGAAAGGAATTAGACTTGGGGCATATTATGCTTTTGCTTTGGTATTAAACTGGCATGCCCACTTCTGATGCCTCTTCTGGACAAGCTGTATCATTCATCTCCTTTCTTTTTTGGATATTTTAAAGGCACGCCATTAATTAAGGGAGGTTTTTATGTTGACTGACTGTGTTTTTAACCATTACAAAAGTAGCTGAACTGCATGACTGATGGATGTATTGCATGTAACTCATGTAAGCTGGTAGAAAACAATTTGAAATTACTCAACATTTTAAGACTCCCTAATAAAACACAGACTGTCACACATTATCTGAAGATTTGGGTTGGATCCTTGTTTGTCTCTGGAGTGGCTGCTTGACATTCTTCAAAAATGTATTTTGACTTCACCATTTAGCTGTACACTCTTGTAGGTCTTGAGTTTTGTTCTCCTGCTGAATGAGATTCTATTCCACTCTACTTTCAACTCAAATATCAACTTGACATTTGGTTTACAATAAAGGTGACTTAAAATATATGGGATATTATCATTAGATAAATTTAAGGATGGTTTAGGCATTTCACTATTTATTACCTAGGTAAGACGTTTTTTGCGGTACGTAGCCTTCACAGCTTCGAGGGTCTGGTTTAATAAACGACTTACCACTTGCACATTCCTGTTGTTTCTCCTGTTTCTTTCCACATATTAGTCACATAGATAGTTGTAAGTTGGCCTGTGGTGTGAACAGTTGTGGTTGTGTGAATGAGTGCCTGGTGAAGGACTGGGTTGGTTCCTACCTTGCATTTAAGTTGTTGAGATAGGCTTCAGGCTCCCCATAACCTTCTACTAAGTACAATAAGAAAAATGGATGGATGAATGCAGAAATATTGTAACAAATGGACAACAACTAGACAGCAAAACATTGTAAGTATTTCCTGCCAAGTCTTCTTACAAACCTTTATACAGTAGTACCCATGCTCAGAAAATAACTGAAAGAGTTAAGAATCTGTGGTTGATGATTTTGTTACTTTCTTTGACTGATAAAATACTGTTCAAAAAAAAAGTTTAAACAGTGTCAAAAGTCAAGCCCTGTTTTTCTCTTGAGTTTTGTGACTTTTCAGTCTTTTCACATATCATGTAATCATTTCCTGACATTTTTATGGCATAGTGTTTTTTTAGTGGTTCATCAGTATTGATATTGTATATGAATTCTATGTTTAAAATTTCACAGAATTGTCCAATAACCCACGATATACGGGTGTGTTTCTCTTTTTAGATACAGAGCACTTCTTCACTTCATTTTCAGAAAATGAACCAGTGACTTCTCAGGCTGCTGTACTTTCATGAATCACTGAGTATTATACAGACTGGCGAGGATATACTGATCTATAAAAAGAAGGCTTTTTCTTTGGACTCCTGTCAGAAAATCCAGTACTTAATAAACAATGAGCAACAGCAAAAGCCCAGTAAGGCCGCTAAAGCGATGTTGGTCCAACATTGAACAAAAGCTAGAGCTTCGTGTCACCAAACATGAGAGCCTGAGGGAACGGTTGAATGTCACCACCTGCCGCAGCATTGGTAAAGCACGGGATGGAGAATGGCAAGATGGACTGCGATGCAAACGGCAGCAAGAGTTCTTAAAGAGAAGAAAAATTATCAGTGATGAAAGCCCTCAAGAACATACGAGGATGGACGATAACCAAGTGATCCGACGGGCGGCAAAAATGAGGTCACCACAGGAGCTAATGAATAGACGGTCACTGATCAGAGCAGAAGACCTCCACATTTCTTGGCCTGATTTCACTTCTTCCCAGGGTTACAAGGTAATGAAGGGTAAAGATCTAAATGTCTAGTCCTTAGTAATTCCCTTTGCTGCTTATTGTAAAACCATTTAAATACTTAGTTAACCAAAATACATTTTTTTACTAGTGGCTAGTTCATCCCTAGCTATTGGTCTGGAATCATAAAAACCTTTACTGTTTGCACTTTCCCCCATAGTTACTTACTGTATGCATTATCCAGTAGTGCTGTATAAATGACTTGTAATATGAATCAAGCTTTATCGTTATGCAGTTCAGAATCAAATCATCCTGATGTGGAAATGGCGGATTTATACCGTATGGTAAATGCTCTCTATTTACTTGTCTTGACTTTCTGTAGTTAAAAGATTTACAATTAAAGATGCACTTAAATATGAAGCTAAATTTAGAAAAGTAAAGTTATTAATCTGTGAACTTCAGATGACCCTCTGCTGGTAATAGATATGTATGACTGACTTTAACTTGGACGATATTAAGGTAAATAAACTTAAATAAACTTAAAAGCAAAGTCGTTTTTAATTTAAACTCAATATTATAATTATAAGTGCTTCCAGGCTTCAGCCTTAAATGCACTTCCCCTTATACTGGACTCGTGTCCTGGATTATGTGAGTCCCTTTATAATCAGTCAAATTCTGCTGAGAATTCTGAATGCAACTTTTCTTTCCTATTTAATTTGTTATAAAAACTCATGCACTGTAAGGCATTTGATTATTTTCCTTAAGTTTTTAATACTAGTTTCTTATTTGTCTTTTTATTTTTTTTTATATTTGTTTAGTTAGATCCTATTTTAGGCGGCACGGTGGCGCAGTGGGTAGCGCTGCTGCCTCGCAGTTGGGAGACCTGGGGACCTGGGTTCACTTCCCGGGTCCTCCCTGCGTGGAGTTTGCATGTTCTCCCCGTGTCTGCGTGGGTTTCCTCCGGGCGCTCCGGTTTCCTCCCACAGTCCAAAGACATGCAGGTTAGGTGGATTGGCGATTCTAAATTGGCCCTAGTGTGTGCTTGGTGTGTGGGTGTGTTTGTGTGTGTGTCCTGCGGTGGGTTGGCACCCTGCCCGGGATTGTTTCCTGCCTTGTGCCCTGTGTTGGCTGGGATGGGCACCAGCAGACCCCCGTGACCCTGTGTTCGGATTCAGCGGGTTGGATGGATGGATGGATAGATCTTATTTTGCATTCTTCAATATGTATTTTTTCTGACTCTTTTTATGTTGTCAGTGGTTCCTTCTTTTATTTTATTTCATTTTTTCCTTATACAGATTCCATGACTCACTGGTGGCTGTTCAGTGATGTCCGTTTCAAATAATTATGTTTTGCATTCCTCACTTTTTAAAATTTCTTAAGCAATTCAATTTTAACTTAATTCCGTTTTCTACTTCTGCCATAGAAGGATAACAGGACACAGGATAACACTGGTTATCCTGTATCTAGTGGTGGTTAGTATATAGATAATCCAGACCTTTCTTTCTTTTTTCCCCCCATTCAAGTGTGATTTTTTTTCCATTCTTCTTTTTGTGGTGCTGAGGTGTCACCCACTAAACTTGGGTCTGAATCCAGGGGGTTTGTCATGTGGTGGTTGCGACAATGTGCTATCAATGCATGCTCCCAACCTCTCTCTCTCTTCTTTTTCCCATGGTAACTGTCTACAAGTTTATGTCCTTGTATTCTTTGCTTATATCAGTTTTTTTGGGGGGTATGCTATAATACAAAGTATGCACGTTTCCTGTTCACAGGTCCCACAGTTTACAGAGCAGTTACGACACAAGAATCAATTGAACTTCCAGGAACAAGATGGCGTGCTGACCACTTATGTATCTCGCATCCATACATCGGAGAAAGTTCAAGAAAGCTTTAAAAGCAGAGATCGAGGTAAATGCATTTACATTTCGTAGGAAATTCTACAGTTGACTTTATTGGTGAACTGGGAGCCAAATATTGGTACAAAATTGTCCATCCATTTCCTCAGCTTCACTATTGGTTATGAACTATGGGTAACAAATGATATGATATGTTGGCACATTTCACAGAAAATAGACTTCTCCACAGGTCTGTTAAGTTTTCTACCTGACAGAAATCGGAGTCTGATATCAGATAGCAAGCATGGCCATCAGGTAATACTGTATACTCTGTCCCATAGGGCTCAATATCCTTCCATACATGGCATGAGTTAGCAATAAATTTGAATGGAATGCAGAAGTGCCATGCTCTTGAGGTATAATAACTTCTGGGATAAGATCAGACTCTGTTTAAATTCTGTTATAAGTATGGTACCCAAATATTACTGTGAATTACAGTAAATCGATTGGTTGTGTGCAAGGCACATTTACTCAAACACCCTGACTCATTTGAAGTCTACAATCAATCTAATACGGTTATATTTAGGAGGAAAGTAGGAAACCCATAAGTCAGGAGTATAGGGAAAAAATGTAAATTTCTCACACAGGGACATAGCCAGGAGCTGAACCAAGGTTTCAAAACATATAAGGCTAACCCTGGAACATCTAACTGGCTTCTTCCAATGTATACTGTTTCAATAACTCTTTCTTCCACCTTCTGTTGTCTTCTATCCAGTAAGCATTCCTCCTTCCACTGAGTTCTACGTTTTGCTGTTGCTGTATCCTTGCTTACTTGTGCAGCTTTGTGGTGGCTCCATCCATCACTGATAGCAACATTTTCCTCTGATATTCTGTTTAAGAGATGTGCAATTCACACATATATCCCTAGCTGCTATCAGTGCTCACCCAAAGTGGAAATTATATAGAGTTAGTACCTGTCTCCAAAAAGTTTGGTGGAGCAAGTAGGTGATGTAGATATCCCTAGAAGGGTAAAGGGTCATTCCTCACCTGAAGCCACAACTTTCTATATGTTCCTAAATATAAGCCAATATGAGAGCCTTTTTTGGAGACCATATACATGTGATTGATTCTTAGGGTAGTACATGGATATTCTTTTCCTGACCTAATACACTTTGTGCTGTAGTAAAAGGTGGAGACATCTTTTAGTTATTTGGGATAAACAGTGGAGTGATACAAAATCAATTATAAAAGTGCAGTTTGGTTTCTCATATTACTGGAGTGTACCGGAGATGCTAATATAAATAATTCACACAAGACCATATCATAGTGTTATGTTTCTTTATGGCTTGTCGACAACTGCCATAGTATTAGATAGATAGATAGATAGATAGATAGATAGATAGATAGATAGATAGATAGATAGATAGATAGATAGATAGATAGATAGATAGATAGATAGATAGATAGATAGATAGATAGATAGATAGATAGATACTTTATTAATCCCAAGGGGAAATTCACATACTCCAGCAGCACCTTACTGATACAAAAAACAATATTAAATTAAAGACTGATAATAATGCAGGTAAAAAAACAGACAATAACTTTGTATAATGTTAATGTTCATCTTATTGCAGATATTGAAGGACGCCAGCCTTCTAAAGAAGTATAGTCGGCTCTGTACTTTCTTGCACAGAGCATCAGTATTGGCAGTCCAGTCTAATTTATCATTCAGCTGCACTCCCAGGTATTTATAGGTCTGCACCATCTGCACACAGTCACCTCTGATGACCACGGGGTCCATGAGGGGTCTGGGCCTCCTAAAATCCACCACCAGCTCCTTGGTTTTGCTGGTGTTCAGGTGTAGGTGGTTTGAGTCGCACCATTTAACAAACTCATTGATTAGGTCCCTATACTCCTCCTCCTGCCCACTCCTGATGCAGCCCATGATAGCAGTGTCATCAGCGAACTTTTGCACGTGGCAGGACTCCAAGTTGTATTGGAAGTCCGATGTATATAGGCTGAACAGGACTAGAGAAAGTACAGTCACTTGTGGCGCTCCTGTGTTGCTGACCACAATGTCAGACGTGCAGTTCCCAAGATGCACATACTGAGGTCTGTCTTTAAGATAGTCCACGATCCATGCCACTAGGTATGGATCTACTCCCATCTCTGTCAGTTTGTCCCTAAGGAGCAGAGGTTGGATTGTGTTGAAGGCGCTAGAGAAGTCTAGAAACATAATTCTTACAGGACCACTGCCTCTGTCCAAGTGAGAGAGGGATCAGTGTAGCATATAGATGATGGCATCCTCCGCTCCCACCTTCTCCTGATATGCAAACTGCAGAGGGTCGAGGGCGTGTTGAACCTGTGGTCTCAGGTGGTGAAGCAGCAGCCTCTCCATGGTCTTCATCACATGTGATGTCAGAGCAACAAGCCGGAAGTCATTCAGCTCACTAGGACGTGATACCTTTGGGACTGGGGTGATGCAAGATGTTTTCCAAAGCCTTGGGACTCTCCCCTGTTCCAGGGTCAGGTTGAAGATGCGCTGTAGAGGACCCCCCAGCTCCGATGCACAGACCTTCAGCAGTCTTATTACCATAAGTGAATGAGTTTACTGTAAGTTGTTAAAAGCTTCAAAGTTTGCAAACTTATCAGTTGTCTATTATGTTTTCTTGCCCTAGTCAAAGATGATTATTTGGGCATTACCTGAGACTCTTTTGAGTCTGTTTTGTCCTTTGATCACAGAAGACAATTAAAGGACAAAGAAACTGCACATACAAGTGACTAAAGACACAATACCAGTTGTTTACATCTGATCCCCTTGGCAGGGTAAAATCAAATAAAACATGGCTTAATGATGCACCTCCACTGTTGGAATGCATTTTTTCATTGCCTAGTTGTCATTAGGGTTAAATATTGCCCTCCTACAACACATGTCAGATTTACAAGTTTATGTATTATTATTTATCTCCATGTAGATACGGGCCAGATTTGTGAATACTTCCGGTGCTTTATTTTGGATCTTTTTTTACTGACAAAATTAATAAGGAAATCCAGTTGTTTCTCTTATATGGTACTTCATTCTAGTTTCAGACTGCCTGAATAACCAATGCAAACCATCTCAAACTTTCATAGCCAATATCCTTGCGTGTTTCATGGTTAACATTACTTATGTATGGTGCTTTTCTGTTCTTCAGGGTTAGGGGAGCTGTAACTTCTATGCTGGATTTTCTTTTGAGAATATTGATGAGTACTCGAATTCACATTTGATTACAGAAGGAATTTTCTTGAGTTGTAATCCTTCCATCAGCCTATTAATTTCATTCAGGAACAAATGACTCAGGTAAAGGTAAACTGTAATTTTGTAAGACAAATATATATTGAACTAGGAGGACGGTCCAAAACACCATTTCAGTGTTCCCTTCAGTGGAAGGAAAGATGTATTTTCAAATTTGTTTGTGTTGGTGTGGGCTAGGTGGAAATACAAGGCTAATCGACAAATATACAAATATTTTGATCTTAACTGATTTAAGCATAGGACATTTCCCAAAACATATGACCTAGTGAAGCAGGTGTTATCACTAGAAAGCTGGATTGTGCCCTATGTAAACTTTAGACAAATTACACAAGCTATATATATATAAACGATGAACAATTTTTTCATTGATTTATGGTGTGCTTGGTGCTAATGTATTTTATAAATGGCTGAATTTTTGTTTTTTCTGAAATTTTAATTACATTTTCTGTAAGATCATTAAAAACTAAGTTCCTTGTGGTTTTGTTAATATTCTTTGGAAATGTTATCTGAATCCTTTTCCATACTAACCAGTATCGTCTCAGGAACAGGTATAGGTGCAAAATGAGGGAAATGGGGCAGATTGCTTTTTGCAAAGTTTCTTTATATAAGAAAAAGTGAGTCACTGGAAGATTAAATTTAGAATATACAATAGTAGTTCAAAAGATGTAAATGCATTATCAATATGATGAATTTGAGAGCATGCGCTGCACCCACCACACGACAAACCATCCGGATTGGGACCCGAGTGTAGCCATGCAATAGGTGACACCTCAGCACCACACTGAAACAGTGTGAGGTTTTTGACGATGGCTGCAGTGCCAATCCTGCCACCAACCTCCAAGGTTTCCTTGTAAGTTGGAGGACCTGGCTGTGGCAGACAAATGGTCATTTCTGGAGGGTGGGACCGGACCGAGTGTCTGCCTGGGGGGTTGCCAACCAGGATCCCGTGCTGTTTCGTTGTGTGGTGGGTGCGACAATGCACTGTACTAGTGCATGCTCCCGAACATGACCTGACCTGTAAAGTGTAATGAGCAAAGTGAGCTTAACATTCAAAAATCCCCGAGAGGTCAGCATTTACTCAAAAGTGCTTAAAGAAGCTACTGGGAGAATGTAAAACTCTTAGCCTGTATTTTTCAGAAATCTCCAAATACATTGGAATTCCTAAAGAGTGTAAGATAGCAGATGTGCCATTACATGCAAAGGGATTTTGTGTAGATCTAAGTACTTGAAAGCCAGTTACCTTATTGTGGATCACAGACAAATTCATGGAAAAAATTATAAGTGACAAAATACAGAAATTTCTCTCTAGAACAGATCTGTTAATGGAGATTTATCGTAGGTTTATAAAGGGAGCATGCATCTCCCTAATGTGCTAGTATTTGATTTTAATGTAGAGTTTGATATCATTTGCCTTCTTCTTCTTTTTCTTCTTCTTCTTTCAGCTGCTCCTGTTAGAGGTTGCCACAGTGGATTATTTTCATCCATAAAGTCCTGTCTTCTGCATCTTGTTCTGTTACACCCATCACCTGCATGTCCTCTCTCACCACATCCATAAACCTTCTCTCATGCCTTCCTTTTTTCCCCTTGCCTGGCATCTCTATCCTTAGCATCCTTCTCCCAATATACCCAGTATCTCTCCTCTGCACATGTCCAAACCAACGCAATCTCACCTCTCTGACTTTGTCTCCCAACCGTCCAATTTAGCTGACCCTCTAATGTACTCATTTCTAATCCTGTCCATCCTCATCACACCCAATACAAATCTTAACATCTTTAACTCTGCCACCTCCAGCTCTGTCTTCTGCTTTCTGGTCAGTTCCACCGTCTCCAACCCATATAATATAGCTGGTCTCACTACCACCCTGTAGCCCTTCCCTTTCACTTTTGATGATACCCGTCTGTGACAAATCACTCCTGACACTCTTCTCCACCCATTCCACCCTGCCTGTACTCTCTTTTTCACCTCTCTTCCACAATCCCCGTTACTCTGAATTGATGATCCCAAGTAAACTCATCCACCTTCATCTTTGATATCATTTGCCTGAGTTTAAAAAAAAGTTTGACAAAACTAATCATGAGAATTATAATGTGGGTGAGTTGAATATGCTACAGGGAACCTAATAATGAGAGAAATCAGAGGGGAATGACCAGAACCATTTAAGATAATACAAAGACCACAACAACACAACAGCTGTTTACAACAGTAGTGCTCATAAGGGCATCTTTGAATGCAGAACACATCAACACCTTCACAAAAATAGTCTACAGCAGAAGAAAGCACTCCACAGTTAGCTCCTATCAGATAAATTTCCCCTTGGGATTATCAATGTTAATCTATCCATCCATCCATTTTCCAACCCGCTGAATCCGAACACAGGGTCACGGGGGTCTGCTGGAGCCAATCCCAACCAACACAGGGCACAAGGCAGGAACCAATCCCAGGCAGGGTGCCAACCTACCGCAGACAATGTAAATCTAATCTAATCTAATCTAATCTAATCTAATCTAATCTAATCTAATCTAATCTAATCTAATCTAATCTAATCTAATGTAATCTAATCTAATGTAATCCTATCTAATCTAATCTAATCTAATCTAATCTAATCTAATCTAATCCCATCAGAAAGTTAAAGATACACTGGGCACATGATCATCAAAACTGAATTAAAATAATGATTCTTTGTTTAGCCTACCTCACTTTCTACTGTCACATGCAGATGACAGAATGAGAATTTGAAGTAAACCACTTGAATCAGTACAAACTGGAATGTTTTCTTCGGCATACATTATGCTTTTTAATATGAACTCAGAGTCTCTTGCATCCCACAATATAGCTGACCATTTGAATCCCTTTGTAGGCACAGTCTACAATTTATTAACTGAATATCTACACTAGAAAACACCATGTCATAAAGTATGTATCATCTCAAATAGGTTCCACATATATGACAGTGACTCCAACTTATTCCAATGGCTTGCACAGTCAACAACTCTCAATCCAGTAGAGTACCTTTGAGATGAGGAAGAATGGGGCATTTGTAACATGAATGCGTGGTAGAAAAATATGAAGGAACAGTGTACAGCAATCTAGTCATTTTGGGCCAATCTCACTAACAAATGTGTGTAGTATTTTGCTGAATTTTCTGAAGTATTCAGGGTAGTTTGGAGGCAAAAGGAGTCCTACTAGGTACTAGAAAGGTATACTTAAGAAAGGTTTCTTCTCTCACGAGTTACAGTTATCTTGATGTTTTAGCTTACAATAGGCCATTTTGAAAACAAATTCTGGTATGCTCAATACCACAAACACTGAGGCATAAGTAGAATTTGTCCATGTTGTTTATTTGATTAATTCTGCAGGAGATCCATCAGAAGAGCACCTTCTTACAAGGAAATAGTGCTGAGAAAAAGATGTGATTGACCTCAGAGCTAACACACATTTATAAAAAGTGACTAATTACTGAAATTCAAACTCTCTTATTATATCATTAATATTTCTGACTCTTTATTTCACATTTTCAGGAGTTCAGACATGTGATTCCAGAGGAAATTTGATCCAGTATAACACTCAAGACTCAAGTATTCAAACAGAGTAAGTAACAAAAAATCAAATGTATGAATCCTATTTTTTAACACTGGGCGTACAAATGCTAAGACTATTCTCTTTATAAATGGAAAAATTCTTAACCAGAGGATTATACTGACCAGTGCTGTAAGGTCAAGAGATTTAAGATCCTAGCAAATGAACTGAAGAGAGTGGGGAAATAAATTGTTGAGATAGCATGCAAGCAGAATGGACTCTGACTACTGGGTCTTCTTGATGCTTATCAGTGAACTGGAAGGGGAGAAATCTGTGCCATTGGGATAAGAGAAGATCTAGTCTTCTGTTCATCCCTACTTGTTCTCAAACCAACTTAATCCAGTTTAGTGTTGTGGCCATTTTTCGTCTTACATGGGGAATTCCCCATTCCGGAATTCTGGATTTCTGCCTACACTATGGTTATGAAAGATTCCTTGAGACCTTTTGAAACAGAATATGGGAAATTTTCTTTGGAGAGTAGCAGAATGGCACAATAGTTAGTACTGCTTCCTAACAGCTACAAAATCATGCTTTTGGTTTACAGGTCTGGACATTGTCACTATGGAGTTTTCACATTCTCCTTGTGCCAATGTGGGTTTTCTCCTGCTATTTGAGTTTTTTCCCATATTCTAAAGATGAAAAGTTTAAGTTGATTAATGACTTTAAAATGATTATTTGTGAGTTATTATGGGTTTATATGTAAATGTACCAGGTGACAAAATGCTACAATATCCAGGCTTTGCTCCTGCTTTGAATATGCTGCTACGGTCCCAGGACACTGTAGTAGAAAGAGTAGGTTTGAAAAACAAAAAGATTAATTAATGTTTGTTGTGGTGTCCTTCTTAAATTCCTGGCCTAGGCAACTAAAACTAAGATATTCTTTAATAGTTTACATGGCCAAGTACCTCTACCTTATGTGCAGTCATCCAAGAGAATTCGCATTGTAGTACCAGCTGAATTAAAAATAGCTGAAGGCCCTTGCATATTTGAGGAGCAATCAGTTTATTAATTTCCTGTCTCAGGTAAAGCCAGCACAACCAAACCCTCCACCAACTTCACCATCACTGGATGGTCATTTTATTGAAGTGAAAAGTGGGAGGGGCTTAAGTAGATCATCTGAATGGAGAAGCTTACATTGTGCTCTTTTTGGTAACAGGAATGGTGTGGCAGCTGTGCTGGAAAAGGTAAGGATAACATTCCTTTTTTCTCGTCACTGTCCATTTTTTGTTCTTTGAACCCTGTGATTTCATTCATGTTCTAAAGTTTATAAAGTTGAGGCAACAACTCCCAATTATATGCCAAAACACCGCAAGCTTATGATTGGCAAGATTTTAAAGAAAATTAAAAATGATCCAAAGGTGATGCAAGATTACTACCAGTTGGTATTTATGAGGGCCTTTCATGAAAAAATACTGCATTATATGTTTCAATAATAGCTAATAACATTTATTAGAGGCATTAGAGCTTGAAAGCAAGTAAGCAAAAATGGCAACTGGCCAAAAATATATTACAGGTTGTTCTATCCATTCATACACTCATTATTGGACTCACTGAAATCACTTTAGGGTCTCCGGGTCCTAATCTATCCTGGAAGAAGCAGGTATGAGACAAGAATCTACTCTAAATTAAATAAAATTAGATATCAAGTGATGGCAAAGGTAACACAGAAAATCACAATGTCGGCAGCAGACATCAAAATCTTGTATTCACCTGTGATGGACTGACCTTCATCATGCCATGTATTTCAAGTATTTGGGATGCTAGCTCAGAAAATTTCAAATCAGACATCAGTTTTTATTGCCATGCTCCATAGTTTTCCTTAATAATGCTAGACAAACTGGGCACTGTATTTGGGACTGGGAATGTTTCCAGACTCTTCTTATTGTGTGATGCTGCTAAAACTAAAAGCTGTAGTCAATATTTATATCTATAAAGCATCTGTGTGCTTTTTCCTTTGAGCGCTGAAATTGTGAGTTCATATGAATGGAAATATTTTGTTGTAAGCACTTTGTGTGGTCTTGATAAGTTTACTTTGTCCACAGCAACCCCTACCTCAAACATCCTTCTACACTCTGGATCCTTTTCTCCTTGATTCAGTGAATGATTGCCTATGATTACCTATGAAAACCAACCCTGAGTGGGATGCCAATGCATCACAATAGTATAAATTGATGTATTTTCATACATGCATATATGGCCAATTGAAGAAAATTCAGCAGCAATATTTTCATGATCCATCTAAAAAGTGAGCATCGGAATTATGAGTTGATGAGAAAGTTAAACTTCAGCTATTTGTTTTTATCAGTGTGGTTTCTGAGAAATGGAAAAAGTGCCACTGCTCCACCCCTTCCTTTGCATCTCTGATTTCTTGTAGATTACAACGACGATCCTGCTATTACTGTTGCAGGCCTTGCTTCAACAGCACAATCAGTTTTTATTAATTTTTGTTTTACATTTCCATTGCAGGAAATTCTTGAGCTTTCAGATTACCTACAGGTATGTGGGATTAATGTTCTCTTTTTGACTATATACTGGACTAAGCCAGCCTGGTTTTTGTATTAACCTCAGATGGCATACATTTGGGAGGCAAGGGATTTGTTGTACAGCTCACATAACTTCATTTCCAATTATGTAGTCATTATATCACACTGACAGCTTCAATACAAATGCTTTCTTAAATAAATGTATTACTATTCAAATCCCAGCTTTGGTGCTTTCTGTAGTTTGAATTCTCTTCCAGTGTTGGTGGGATTTTCCTTTTATTACCCAGTCCAAAATCAAGTAGACACTTCTCAATTGGCTTGCTGTTTGTTTATCAAAATGTGCATGACTGCGCCCTTGAGATGCATACGCAGGCCTTGTGCTCATTGCTACCTTTGCTGCCAGGGTTCTTGTGAAACTGACCTGGTAGAAAGCAGATAAACAAAATGGATGAAACTATTTTTGTTATGAAGCTGTGCAACTTTTGCAATGTGAAAATCAAGTCTGTTTACAAGGACATTCGTTTTTCTTATCATGCTTCTGTTTTGCTATTTATGTATTTTACAATGGACATTCACTACTAGAAGATTGAGTTTTATGCATATCCATCACAAACATCTTGTGAACTGTAGGGGTTGCCAACCACAGAGGAACCATAGATAAAACACACTCACTAAAGAGGATATTTTGTGTAATCATTGTATTTTTCTTTGGACTTACATTTCTATATTTACAGTACATTTATATTTATTTGCACAGCAGATGCTTCTATCTAAAGTGACTTCCAAAAGAGGTCAACATGACTGAGTAAGCATCAGTCTGGGGGACTGATTGGGAACAAGCATTACAGGGCAAGCAATGCATATGCATAGAGTATACAGTACATACAAAACTGTCCAGCACAAGTGACGAACTTGAAGCAAAATACAAGCTAAAGCAATGCCTAGGCTATAAAACCTAATAGCTAATATTACTTATACAGAAATTCACCAAATAAGAGAGATTCTTAAATACATTGAAGGAATCACAATTTGCAATGGAGGTGAGCAGCTCCTTCCATCATCTTGAAGCTACAAATGAAAAGAGTTTGGATTGAGATTTGATAGTCCACAGAGGTGACATCAGCAGATGCCTTTTATCAGCAGACCTGAGTGTTTGGGAAGGAGCACAGGATCTCACAAGTGCCTCCATATACTGTATATAGGTGCTAGCTCGTTGACTACTTTGTAGGCAAACATCAAAGATTTGAGCTTAATACATGCCACTACAAGGAGCTAATGTAGTGATCTGAAAGGAGGAGTGATGTGCCCACCTCAGCTGGTTGAACACCAGATATGTTACTGCATTTTGAATCATCTGCAGTGGCTTGGTGACACATGCCAGTGCCTCTGCCAGCAGAGTGTTACAGTAGCCCAGACATGACAGGACCAAAGTGTGGTCCAAGAGCTGTGGTGCAAACTCAGTCAGGTAAGGGTTGATCTTGAGGATATTGTATAATAATCTGCAAAAGTGAGAGACCATAGCAACAAGGTCCTTGAAGGACAGTTGGTTATCAATCACCAGTCCGAGGTTGAGTGCAGACTTGACAGGAGTTAGCGATGATGGGCCAAGCAGTACAGAGATGGGGTGCTAAACAGATGCATGAGTTGGAATAACAGTTGTACGGGTTTTCTGAACAACCTTTATTTAAACCACATATTGAAGGGCTGTAGAACTATTTGGTGAAGTGGCTAATGCTGATGACTCTTAGTATCAGGGATCTATATTTGATTTCCAGCTAGACCACACATTCTCCCTATGTTTATGTGAATTTTTTTCTGGGTATTCTTGTTGTGTTCCAAATCCAAAAGATATGTGTGCTAGTTTAATTTCCCTATTGTAACTGTGTGAAGGTGCATTCATACAGTATGTGTATGTGATGGATAAGACTGTATACTGGTCTGTGACAGGAGAGAAGATAACATCTGTGACGCTGTTAGGAAATAAATGTGTGTATTTATAGTATGTACTGTATGTCTGAAACTTCATGGTAAGCCTACAGTGCTTGAGTGTGAGTGTGTGTAAGTTCTAATACTTCTAGTAGTAGTAATTGTATGGTATATGATTTACTGGTGTCCTATCTAGTGTTGCTTCCTGACTTACTCTTGATGTATGTATGTATGTATGTATGCATATATATATATATATATATATATATATATATATATATATATATATATATATACAGTATATATATTTTATATATATATATATTATATATATATATATATATATATATATATATATATATATACAGTGGTGTGAAAAACTATTTGCCCCCTTCCTGATTTCTTATTCTTTTGCATGTTTGTCACACAAAATGTTTCTGATCATCAAACACATTTAACCATTAGTCAAATATAACACAAGTAAACACAAAATGCAGTTTGTAAATGGTGGTTTTTATTATTTAGGGAGAAAAAAAAATCCAAACCTACATGGCCCTGTGTGAAAAAGTAATTGCCCCCTGAACCTAATAACTGGTTGGGCCACCCTTAGCAGCAATAACTGCAATCAAGCGTTTGTGATAACTTGCAATGAGTCTGTTACAGCGCTCTGGAGGCATTTTGGCCCACTCATCTTTGCAAAATTGTTGTAATTCAGCTTTATTTGAGGGTTTTCTAGCATGAACCGCCTTTTTAAGGTCATGCCATAGCATCTCAATTGGATTCAGGTCAGGACTTTGACTAGGCCACTCCAAAGTCTTCATTTTGTTTTTCTTCAGCCATTCAGAGGTGGATTTGCTGGTGTGTTTTGGGTCATTGTCCTGTTACAGCACCCAAGATCGCTTCAGCTTGAGTTGACGAACAGATGGCCGGACATTCTCCTTCAGGATTTTTTGGTAGACAGTAGAATTCATGGTTCCATCTATCACAGCAAGCCTTCCAGGTCCTGAAGCAGCAAAACAACCCCAGACCATCACACTACCACCACCATATTTTACTGTTGGTATGATGTTCTTTTTCTGAAATGCTGTGTTCCTTTTACGCCAGATGTAACGGGACATTTGCCTTCCAAAAACTTCAACTTTTGTCTCATCAGTCCACAAGGTATTTTCCCAAAAGTCTTGGCAATCATTGAGATGTTTCTTAGCAAAATTGAGACAAGCCCTAATGTTCTTTTTGCTTAACAGTGGTTTGCGTCTTGGAAATCTGCCATGCAGGCCGTTTTTGCCCAGTCTCTTTCTTATGGTGGAGTCGTGAACACTGACCTTAATTGAGGCAAGTGAGGCCTGCAGTTCTTTAGACGTTGTCCTGGGGTCTTTTGTGACCTCTCGGATGAGTCGTCTCTGCGCTCTTGAGGTAATTTTGGTCGGCCGGCCACTCCTGGGAAGGTTCACCACTGTTCCATGTTTTTGCCATTTGTGGATAATGGCTCTCACTGTGGTTCGCTGGAGTCCCAAAGCTTTAGAAATGGCTTTATAACCTTTACCAGACTGATAGATCTCAATTACTTCTGTTCTCATTTGTTCCTGAATTTCTTTGGATCTTGGCATGATGTCTAGCTTTTGAGGTGCTTTTGGTCTACTTCTCTGTGTCAGGCAGCTCCTATTTAAGTGATTTCTTGATTGAAACAGGTGTGGCAGTAATCAGGCCTGGGGGTGGCTACGGAAATTGAACTCAGGTGTGATACACCACAGTTAGGTTATTTTTTAACAAGGGGGCAATTACTTTTTCACACAGGGCCATGTAGGTTTGGATTTTTTTTCTCCCTAAATAATAAACACCATCATTGAAAAACTGCATTTTGTGTTTACTTGTGTTATATTTGACTAATGGTTAAATGTGTTTGATGATCAGAAACATTTTGTGTGACAAACATGCAAAAGAATAAGAAATCAGGAAGGGGGCAAATAGTTTTTCACACCACTTTATATATATATATATATATATATATATATATATATATATATATATATATATATATTAATGCACACCTAATATCTAATACATATTATTAAAAAAATTAAAGGAACACTTTTTAATCAGAGTATAGCATCAAGTCAATGAAACCTCTGGGATATTGATCTGGTCGGTTAAGTTAAATGAAATTAACAACAGGTGCACTAGAGGGGCAACAATGAAACGACCCCCAAAACAGGAATGGTTTAACAGGTGGAGGCCACTGACATTTTTCCACCCTCGTCTTTTCTGACTGTTTTTTCACTAGTTTTGCAGTTGGCTACAGTCAGTGTCACTCCTGGTAGCATGACGCGACACCTGGATCCTACAGAGGTTGCACAGGTAATCCAACTTCCCCAAGATGGCACATCAATACGTGCCATTGCCAGAAGGTTTGCTGTGTCTCCCAGCACAGTCTCACGGGCATGGAGGAGATTCCAGGAGACAGGCAGTTGCTCTTGGAGAACTGGACAGGGCTGTATAAGGTCCTTAACCCATCACCAGGACTGGTATCTGCTCCTTTGGGCAAGGAGGAACAGGATGAGCACTGCCAGAGCCCTACAAAATGACCTCCAGCAGGCCACTGGTGTGAATGTCTCTGACCAAACAATCAGAAAAAGACTTCATGAGGGTGGACTGAGGGCCCAATATCCATGGAGCTTGATTGGCATTTGCCATAGAATCCAGGAATTGGCAAGTCCACCACTAGTGCCCTATGCTATTCACAGATGAGAGCAAGTTCACCCTGAGCATATATGACAGATGTGAAAGGGTCTGGAGAAGCCGTGGAGAATGTTATGCTGCCTGTAACATCGTTTAGCATGACCAGTTTGGTGAAGGGTCAGTGATGGTCTGGGGAGGCATATCCATGGAGGGACGCGCAGATCTCTAAAGGATGGACAACAGCACCTTGACTGCCATTAGGTATCGGGATGAAATCCTTGGACCCACTGTCAGACCCACTGCTGGTAAAGTGGGTCCTGGGTTCCTCCTGATGCACAACAATGCCCAGCCTCATGTGGTGAGAGTATGTAGGCAGTTTCTGGAGGTTGAAGGAATTGATACCATTGACTGGCCCCCACACTCGCCTGACCTAAATCCAGTAGAACACCTCTGGGACATAATGTTTTGGTCCATCTGACGCTGCCAGGTTGCACCTTACACTGTCCAGGAGCTCAGTGATGCCCTGGTCCAGATCTGGGAGGAGATCTCCCATGACAATCCCCCCAGGAGGTCATCTCATTAGGAGCATGCCCCCCGACATTGTCAGGCATGCATACAAGAACGTGGGGGCCATACAAACTATGGAGTACGACTTTGAGTTGCTGCAATGAAATTTTGGCAAAACGAACTAGACTGCCGCATCATTTTTTCACTTTGGTTTTTGGGGTGTCTTTTTATTCAGCCCTCTGTAGGTTGAAAATTTTCATTTCCAACAAATGATGTGGCATCCTTTCGTTCCTAACACATTACTCAGTCCATAACAGTAGAGATATCCAGCAGGATTTTTTCCCCATTGAGATTTGATGTTTTTTCAAAGTGTTCTTTTAATTTTTTAATATTAATACATTAATATTAATATTTTATATAGACTTAAAATAGGAAAAAGAAACACACAGTTAGCTAAATATATTAGTACAAAACAGTCATGTACACACTTGGACAAATTAAGAGAGACAATCACACCATAGAAGACAGTAGAGTTACTGGAGGAAACTCGCCCAACCTCATAGAGAACAGGCACCAGACTGAAATTAACTCTCAGAGAGAAATGCTGTCAGGCAGTGATGTTAAAAGTTTCTTTACAATGCTATTTTGTTTATACATATATAGGCAAATGAATATACTAAGTAGGGTGGTGGTAAAAGCCTAAGTTCATTAAAATTCATTAAAAAGTGTTGACATCCATTATTTCCTGACTTATTATTCAGGGACACCCCACCACCCTCCACCCCAAACTCCAATTTGTTCACTCTCTGATGTGTTCTATAGAACTGCTGTGATCTTTTTGATTTTATAATTAGATTGCAGAAAAGCCCGCTCCTAATATGCGGTGGGGAGTTAAAGTTGAAAAGGTGAATGAGATGCAGCAGTGCACATAGAAGAACCTCAGGAAGGCTGTCAGGATTTTACTCTTTTCCTTTACATTTGCATGGGTCTGTGCTATAGAACAAACAGACCGAACACCTTTTGCCTCCTGTGCATGTGTCTGTGAATGTAAAAGATGTTTATTGAAATACAGTAATTTAATTACTATGAATATACTACCTTGACCCTACCGCCATAAAACATAGAAGTAGCAAATGTACGAGTGCAGTGATATGGATTCAGTTCCTCCCACATTTGATGACATGTGCTTTGTGTTCTTATGAAAACCTTGTGTACACACTAGAGAACCAGGAAATAAACACCAACAATTTAAAAATTTCTCAGCTTAAGACATTTACCTATTTTCATCTCTCTCTTTCTCTTCCACAGGAGGCCCTCGTGCGAGAACAGGCACTCAAAAAGAAGCTGGCTGTGCTGCAGCACGTTCTTTCCACTTTACTTTGCTCCTCGGAGAAACTGTGGAAGGTAACCCCATCTGAGGAATTTTATTTTTTATTTTCATACAGCAAAAAATAAATAAATTAATTAATAAAACTATTGGGGACTGTTCAGTGGAAGAAATCATTTTAAATCAAAGACCCACTTATTTACAGTAAAAAAAAAAATTTGCATTACCTGTTCCTGTTTTACAAGAATGGTGCCATACCTCACTTTGACAAAGTAGAAAGTCAGGTTTACATGAATAAATACAGATTGTCCTTCTAACATAGCACCTTTTATTGTATTCAGTAAAAGACTGTCAAGCAAAAAAAATAAAAAAATGCATGATTCATGGAACAAAGCCCTGGGTGCCACACAAACAAATGAAGAAGAAAAGTAACATGTAATTTTGGCTTCACTGATGCTAAGGCACCATTACAAACACTCAGATGAGTGTTGCATTTTTATTTATTTGAATGCACATTAATTATATGTAATGCATTGTAAGTAGCCTCCTACATGATCTATTATCTAAATATAACATACGTTATAAAATATCATATTGCACTAAGGATTTGGGTAACACTTTAGTTAAAAGGATCTACTAAATAAGTCAATAATGTTTATTATGCTCATGATCATTAATTGTTTCTCCTTTTAGACTCTTACTTCTTCCTAATTACACAATATTTTACTTATTTGACTGGAGTATATCATCACCTGGGCGGCACGGTGGCGCAGTGGGTAGCGCTGCTGCCTCGCAGTTGGGTGACCTGGGGACCTGGGTTCGCTTCCCGGGTCCTCCCTGCGTGGAGTTTGCATGTTCTCCCCGTGTCTGCGTGGGTTTCCTCCGGGCGCTCCGGTTTCCTCCCACAGTCCAAAGACATGCAGGTTAGGTGGATTGGCGATTCTAAATTGGCCCTAGTGTGTGCTTGGTGTGTGGGTGTGTTTGTGTGTGTCCTGCGGTTGGTTGGCACCCTGCCCAGGATTGGTTCCTGCCTTGTGCCCTGTGTTGGCTGGGATTGGCTCCAGCAGACCCCCGTAACCCTGTGTTCGGATTCAGCGGGTTGGAAAATGGATGGATGGATATCATCACCTTTTTAAAGTGTGATCTTCTTGATGTGTGCTTTATAAAAATACACTTTTAAAGTACAAAACTAAGCAATCTGCATGCCCATCTGTTAATCCATACATATATTTTTTAACATACTTTTCTACTACAGAAACAACCATTAAGTGTAACATAGGAAACATCTTTGGGTGGGTGGTCAGTCCATTTCTAGGCACAGTCATAAACACACCAACACTCATTCACACCATGTGACAGTCCAGGTCCACTCCACATTCCCTGGATGCTTCTGGGAGCCTCTTGAACTCAGGATATTTATAATACGAAATGAGCCAGGGAAATGGGGACACACAATCAGCAAGGGTTTGGTGTTGAAGTGCCTAATCATTCTTACTAAAAACCAAGCAAAAACAAAATGTTCAAAAGTGCAGTACAACAATCTTTACTAAATAATCCATTAAAGCACAGGTGCCATGTGGTGAATAAAATCCACTAAAAACAAGGTTAAAATCCTAGCCTGGTTTGTCTGTTAAAACAATCGCAAGACCCTATGCCTTTTCCTAACATCTGGCATCTCCTCAGCTTATCCCCTCAGGACCTTGCAGCATTAATGCCCACTGACAGGTCTAGTTATCCATTAAATCCCGGGTTCAGGTTCCTACTTACAGTCCATCAGTGTCCGTAGAACTCTCCTCCAAAACCCACGTATTTGTACCCCAGCCAGTCTGTCAGCGTCTGAAGGGAGACGCTGCACAATGGCGTTGCTCCTACTCCCCTTTGCTGCTCTGAGCGTTCCTTCTCCATCCCCCCATTTGAGTGCAGGCCTGCCCCTCATTACCTGGGGTCACACTCCCACACCACCTGCCTCCATTCTTAACCGCATAGACTCTTCTCATCGTGCCTTCATCTTCTTCCTTAACCTGTTTTGTGTTCTCTTTCCTCCTTTTCTGATCTGATTTTTCAATCTCCCTTTGCTGCCATACTGGCTCCCATATAGTGCCTGATTGGGTGAAGGTGCTCTTTTCTGCCTACTCTGAAGTGTTAATGAGGCACCTGACTGCCCTGCTCACATCTGCACGTAAATGTGAGATCAGCTAAGCACCCCAATCAAACCCAGTGTGGTGCAGCATGTAGACATCAGCACTCGTTTGGAGTGTCAATGCTACAGGACATGTTTTTATTATTTAAATATTGAGCTTCACCACGGACCTTTTAACACATACTATTTTAATATGGAGTTACCAATCAGCCTTACAACACCTTTATAATTTAATTGTCAGTTATAGGATGAAATAAGCAAGGTGTTCCGCTAAGCTGAGCAAGTCATGTATGTCTGAAGAGGATTGGAACGTTAGGTTTCAACCAAATTACACACGTTGAGATAAAATATCCAACACAGTGCAACTATAAGCAGTTTAACCAGGTTCATGCTGTAGCTACATTACAACAAAATTGCTGCCCAGGCTACCAAGGTATTTTTTAACAGTGGATGTTGGATAATTTCTAAAACCTTAACAGCTCAATTCCCTGTCAAAGGTACATTATTTCCAGTACTGCCTGGATAGGCTATTCAGATATTGCTGGAGAAGTTAGTCTTCTTTAAATATACACTGAAACTGGGATCCTAACGAAGAGACTTTATTTTATCTTGTACCTTTTGTAGTAAGTATGCAGTAAATTGAAGTTATTGTATAAAATAATTTTCTACATTGCAGTTATTATCTTTCTTTGATGAGTATGAAAAATACATTATTCTTCTAAACTCATGTAACATTTATGGACTTCAGCATTTGTAATCAACAGTATGGCAGATCATTAATAGATTTCTCTATCAAGAAAAGAAAAATATATATACACATACACTGTATACTGTATATAGTGACCTGTGGGGTGTATGTACTCCTCCTACCACCAAACAAACTCTTTTGAATTGTTTTGCATCTGTATAAATTAGAGATGCCTGTATTTAGTAAATCTTCATCACAGCATGTGAAAACTGTCTTCTCTGTACTTTAGCACTGCTGTGTCTTTTTGTAATATGGAAACCAGCACTGTACACAGTACTCAAGGTCAGGCCTCACCAGTGCATTAGAAAGCATAAGCATAACCTTCCTTGACCTATGCACTACACATTATGCTAAAAACTGAACATCCTATTACCCTTTTTAAAAATTTCTGTAATCTGTCTGGAAGTAGAAAACCAAGAGTTCCTGTATGATTCCCAGATCCTTCTCATAGAAAGTACTTTCCAGTTTCAAGCCTCTTATTGTGTATTGTCAGACACGGCAGTTTACTTCCTACATGGAATACTTTGCATTTAAATTCCATCCATCCATTATCCAACCCGCTATATCCTAACTACAGGGTCATGGGGGTCTGCTGGAGCCAATCTCAGCCAACACAGGGCGCAAGGCAGGAAACAAACCCCGGGCAGGGCGCCCAGCCCACCACAGGGCGCGCACACACACACACCCTCACACCAAGCACACACACTAGGGACAATTTAGAATTGCCAATGCACCTAACCTGCATGTCTTTGGACTGTGGGAGGAAACCGGTGCACCCGAAGGAAACCCACGCAGACACGGGGAGAACATGCAAACTCCACTCAGGAAGGGCCCGGGAAGCGAACCCAGGTCTCCTAACTGCCAGGCCATTTAAATTTCATCTCTCGCAAATCATCTCAAAACTGTTTTCTTTCTGGGTACCTGTGTAATGATTTGGCAGATTCTGCATTATCTATTATTCCGTCTAATTTAGTATCATGCGCAGACTTAACCAGCTTGCTTTTTATATTTGTGCCAAGATCATTTAAGTATTTTAAAAAGTGCAGTTGTTCCAGCACTGATTTCCAAGGGATACCACTTTTAGCCACCTAATTCAGAAAATGTTCCTTGCACCATAACCCTTTGCTTCTGACGTTTAAGCTAATTTTGCACTCACTCACCGAATGCTCACTGCACCATGGACACTGACTGCTTTAAGTCTGATCTCTGGCCTTTCACGTGGGACTGTATCAAAAACTTTAATTTGCACCCTTCTGATCATAAGGCATTTCACACTACTCTGATTCACCTAAATATCTTTTTGCATGCAACTAAGGATTTCATTCTACTCAATACATGTGACAAATAAAGTTGAACTTGAATTTTCATTTCATAGCGCCGTAGAGCCATAGAGATGAAACTGGCCTTTAGCGTGCATTTAGTATTTGCAGGACATACGGATACAGAGGGCCACAGAGCTGAGTGAACGTTTGACAAGATGAGTCATATGAGGCTTGAAAACATGAAATGAACCCTTTTAAGAGGATATTCTGAGCTCCACAAGTTTTTACGGGGTAAGAGGAGACGATTTCAAGGCTTTGTACTGGTTGGCTGAATAAGTGTACATGAAGCCAGTGCAGTTTTGACAGACAGAAACTGAATTCCAGCAGGTGGAGTCTGTACCAGCTCCTTTCAGTTTATAGTTCAGCTGAACGAAGCAAGACGTAATGTAATAGTTGCAAAGGAAGAAAAAATGTGGCCAGAAGAAAGTAAGAAACACTGAACTCTGGAGATTTTTACGTACATGATTAATGTTAAACTTCAAGTGAGCTGAGCAATTAAAGATAAACTAGAAATAAAGACTTTCTCAAATCAGTAAGTCCACTGAAGCCAGAATGGTGTTTGCTTGGTAGGAACATATTAGGGATCCTCTAACCAGCATCATAATTAAATTAAGTGTGCTTGCTATAAATTTATATTTACTACTAAATATAAACAAATGGTGCAGTGCTTAGCTCAGTCATTATCTGCATGGAGTCTGCATGTTATCTATCTCTTTGTGTGGGTCTTCCGTGGTATTTTTGCACTTTGGGATTGCTAAAATATAAAGTGCAATATAAATAAAATTTATTATTATTATTATTATTATTATTATTATTATTTTGGCTTCGTCCTATGTCCTAATAATGTTTATTATTATAAGTATTTTTCCCTAACAATCAAAAAGCCAGATAAGTTGTTTTGGTAATCTACAGTAGTTTGCATGGCTCCATGGGAAGCATCACACACCAGGTTCAGTAAAGGACATATTACAGCGATTATCATATATCTTCTGTGCTGATACAGGAATTCCATAGGATAAATTGGAGACCTTTGATGGAGACAGGGAAGTCTAGTCTGCCTTGACTTGCCTGTTTTTATAGATATGATTCCTTGATCAGAGCAGCACAAATTATGAAATGAGAATAGGAAAATTATTATTCAGACCCCATAGTCTACTAAAATTCAAAAATAATTGATGCAATTAATGCATTAACATTGCTTTATAACAAATGAGGCTGCCCTTCCAGTAGAATCAATAAAAAAAACAAACTTGTGTACAAGTCCAACCTGACCCTTCTACTACATAACATAAAATTCTGATTGTGGTGAGATGGCTCTGTGGGGTATTTTATTGTATAAATGTATTAATGCATTAGGTGTTTTTAGCTCAACCCAGCAGCTTAGCTTGCTCAGTTGTGTGAAGTGCACGTTAATGCATGCGCTCGCTTAATGGGTAATTACTGTTTAAGCAGCGGCGGCGCAGTAATTAGCAAGCACCATCTGAGAGTGAGGAAGGTTAACGGGAGGGGGGGGGGTCACTGCTAGAGAGGGATGTTTTTGGAGAGGGATAAGTTTATAATTAAAAAGAAATGAAAGGAATGTGGTCACTTGCAGGAAAGGTATCTGAGAAAAAAGAGAGACCGGGATGGGCAGCATTGGCAATGCTTACAAGTTAAGTTGTGGGCGTACTGAATATCATTGTTATAGTCGTGTCTACTGAGCAGACGTAACAGAGCGAGGTCACAAGAGCTTGCTGAAAGGAGGAGGATCAAGGCATTGTGGCATCCATGCAAAGGGCAAGACTCCCTGGGGAGCTTTGGCATCTGAAGGTGGCAGTTCAGATCTTCGTGCTGGACTGGTATGTGGTGGGCTGAGTTGTTGAGATCCCCAAGGTCCTTACAAGGTTAGAGGCTGAAAAGGGTTTACTTCTTGACACTTTGGTGATTTTAAATATATTTTTTGAATTTTCCTATTTATCTGCAACCCAAGGTGCCATTTTTATTTGGCACAATTTTATGGATTTGTTTATTTATTAAAATGAACTGCTGGCACTTTTAAGCACTTTGATTGTTACTGTTTTAATAAACTACTGCTGTCCTTTTGAATACTGCTTGTCTGCTCACTTGCCTTGGTCCATCTTGGTTATGACTATCGAAGTCCTGGAACTAAAGGGGGTGCTCATGGCTAAGGGTAGAAGACATCTCACTGATTAATCATAGAACAGTGTAAAAAATGGAAAGCTTGAAGTGTTTGCAACAATTATAAAAGTAAAAGGTTGGCATCTGTAAGCAGAGGCCTGCTCTGAAAACATTTTATGAAAGATGGCTTAGATTTCACCTGTCAAGCCCTCTGAGCATAGATTGTGGTTTAAAAAAAAAAAAGTTAAGTGATGTTTTAAAGTTTTGTGGTTTGAGCATATCCTGTATGTCAACAATTTAAATTTTCCTTACAAGTCCAGGTGGAACATATAAAAATGTACATGAGTGCCACATTTTAGATGGATCATCAGTTTTTCTTTAATGGTTAATTTTTCAAAACATTGCTAATAAAGAATGTAACTCATGAACCAGTATGAAAGCAAGATACGAGTAATAAAAAAAAATGTATAAATATATATATATATATATATATATATATATATATATATATATATATATATATATATATTTTACATATGTGCGTTGTATCTGAAATAATCTATTGCTTCCTTGCAATCATTGGTTTTCATTGTGTCTTATTCTAGTGTGAAATACATTAAAATAGACTTTACCATTCATATAGCCATATCTCCTAGCAGGACTGGGTAAAACAGCAGCAACCAGCTCTGGACAGGGCATACTTTGTGATGGTGCGGGTTGGCTCTATGCTCCCACTTCCCTTTGGGAGCCTCTTTAACCCGAACGTGACTATTTATTTAAAACTCGACCGACGCCACAGACCAATTATCAAACATCTCCCTCCACAAAGCCGCCAGGTGCACAGGAAAGCTCTACTCTCTCTCCCCCAAAAAACTATTGCAACTGGTGGCTCAGGTCCGTGTCGTGGCCCTAATACTGCACTAAAACCAATGCCTTCAATAGAACAAAAGCCAAGCCCCCTTCTTTTAAAACAGGACAATTAAAGAACATGAAATTTAAAAAGACGCTAAAAACAGTAGTACAGTAAATAACATGCCCATTAAAAGTTTAAAATTCTAAAATGTCCTCCTCCAGCTTTTTAAAACAGTCTGGCACCTAACCCACTTGCTGTTGCCCCTTCTGCTACTCATTCCTCACCACCTCAGCTCATCCCACCTCTACCACCTTATATGACTTTGCAGGTTGACTCCATGCTCCCACTTCCCTTTGAAAGCGTCACCTGTGCACAATTATTTATTTACAACTCGCCCAGCACCATGGACCACTTATCACATACTTATACACACATCTGCACTCACTTGTACAGTTTAAAGTCAACATGCATCCTAATCTGTACATATTTGAATACCAAGAGAGAAACGCAGCCACGCATGAAGAGACTGTGTAGACTACACGCAGTGATGAGGCCTGCCTTGGATTCACACTTAATGTCCCGTGGCTAAAAGTCAGCAACACTAATGACTGTGTCACCAAGCTGCATATTTTACCACCTGCTGCACCTTGTTTTCAAAGAATTTGTCCTGACTTGCAGTTGTGTTCTTTATAAATGTACCTGCTGATTGTGTTCTCTTTCAAAGGCTCTGTGTATGAATTAATTTCTTGTATGACTAACTGAACAAACAAAACCTACCGAATTTCAAGAGAGTGACCTTTTGGCTTATACATTTACAGATCAAATTAAACGAAGGCAACCTCTGAAGATAGTGCGAGGGACATTCAGATGTACTTTTAAGATGTCAGTTACTGCTTTGTGGCTAAATGACTTCCTTTCACACATTGGTTTTTTTTTTTTTTTTTTTTACTCATACATTTATGTAAAAAAACAGAAAAGCACAGGAAGAGTAGGCGTTGCTCAGTACCAGTTTGTTTTCACTCTTCACTTCCACTTGTTACTGCTGCCATATCGGTCCGAGGGAGTCAGGATTCTAACAGGTCAGATATTGGCTGTTTTTCCAAGTCAGATTCTTAAAAAAGTGTTTTCATCTGTTTGTTTCTACGAAATATAAGAAATCTTGGATTTGTCTATGCTGCAGAAAAACCAACAGAAAAAAACAACAAAAGCCACATTAACGATATTTATTTCTGCCGATTCACTGAACGTATTATGAAGGAAACTTCTTTAGTAGGTGATTTGTGGTTTCTGATGACAGAATTCTTTTTCATAGTATGGTGCTAATAAAATTCAATAAGAGACTGCACAACGCTCAGATATGAACATATAGAACAACAGGATGCTGATGGTTAATAACGGCTACTATCAGAGGGCTGAAAGTGCAGCGAATACTTCCAAGACTAGAATACTTTATTATATTCTGTTAGCTGGAAGAAATCAAACAGGTGTGGGTGCCTTGATATTTTCTGTTTTGAATCATCTAAATAATTCCAATTCTTTAAAACTGTTATTTTTCTTTATAATGTCTGTCATGGCAGGTTTGATTCAAGGCAGGAACCAATGCTTCTCCATGGCATGTTCTCAACCACTCACGGCCAAATTAGACTCGTGAGTTAACTTGGCGGTTTTCAAATTCAGTCATGAGGGACTCCCGATAACTGCAGGTTTTTATTTAAATCAATGTCACAATCAGTGCATCATTCTTACTTTTAATTGATTCCATTATTTTGTTGTCTTTCCCACAAATATTTCTAAGACATTTACATTTGTATTACTGTACTTGGCATCACTTCAAATATTTATGTTTGGCTGTATTCTTTTTAATCTTCTGTAGAGTTTGTTCCCTTAATTGCAATTAAGGAAAGTAACAAATTACTAATCCCATTACTCAACTTTAGTAGATTATGGAGGAAATTGTACTTTTTATTTGAAATGCAAATACTTTCATTAGAACATTTGAACAATCTAGATGAGAACAGGCCATTCAGCCCAACAAAGCTCGCAAGTATTTAGTAACAATTCTAATTTGTTACATGTTCAAGGGGGACACTACAAAGTATCATTGATTGACTGGGCTCAAAATCAGGGGTTTGCCATGACTTTTAAAATAAAAATGCAAGCAAAAATTTGGTGCTAATACATCATAATCTTGAAGTATTTTAGTAAATGATGCAGTTCTCTCAGGTTCAGTATGTGGATGCATCACAGTATATGGTGGTGTAGCAGTCCAGTGTATTGGCCAAGAATCAAGTATGTGCTGTAGAAGTTCCCTCTAATCTGCAATGACTTTATGATGCTACTGCACATGAAGATTTTGTTTTTCATTTTGATATACATTATTAATTGCCAAATCGTCTTTTGTATGTCCTTTGGGGTTTAGAACACAGGGTCAGCCATTGTACAGTGCTCTGGAGCAATTTTTAAGTTAAGGGCCTGCTACCTATACAAAAGAAGATGCAGCAGAAAGATCTCGGTGCATTGTTGGCAGTGACACTCTATACTAAAAAAAGAAATATTACTGCATATCACTGGTCACATTTAGAAGAGCTGTTCACCTTCAAGGACATAAGACAAAACAACTTGATTATGTGGCATAAACTGTATTCCAAAAACTGTGCAGTTGCCTGCATGCAAAAATCTCATGGAAGTAAGTTAAATTTTAAACTAGCAGGGTGATTAAAACACAGCATACATTGTAAGATGCACAAGGAGGAAATGTTAAAGTAAAGGGTTGGGACCCATTTGATAATGATGGGGGAAAAAGAGGGAAAATAAGTGGCCCACTAGCATCAAGCCAAACAGAAAGTAATGTTGCTGAACTCTTAACTACTCATGCTGGTATATTTTGTACACCAATCTCAGTTATTTTTGTCCAACGTTCTTTTACTTGAACCTATCCGCCATCTATCCTCAGCTTGATTCACTACAAGTACAGTGTCACAACGGTTTTCCTCCATTGTGCCCGCAGCTGGTTTTATGAGTGGATGCACAGTCGCAAGTTCCACATGGTGCATTGGGTACACCGTGTGGGTACTTACATATGTATAAGTACGATGAGAAGTGAACTGAACTGAAGAGAACTGAAGTAAAATGTGACACGTGTAAATCCTGCAGTGGATGAAAGTATGACCGGTGACGGATGAGCACTGGAGAAGTGGATCAGGTTTATTTTCAGATAGTCCTAGACTGTGTCATACTATTCAGTAGTATGGTATTCAATAACATTAAAAACATGTACAATTTTAAAAAATTGCAATATTTTATATTACAACCTCATAGCGTGCACATAAATAGCCATTTTAACACTGGTGCATAAAGTACACCGCACAAGTACTTATGAGATGAGAAATGGTGTGAGTAGTTAAGGGTTAAAGATCACAATGAATCGTCCTTGAATGAACCCTGATGTCTGTGACTTCAGGGGTTATACGTTGCCAACCCAACCCAGAAGAGGAGGAACTTCTGGATAGAAGAGATACTTAGTCACACATCTTCAGGCTGGTGAGCCTTGGAACTGTGGGTGGAAAAAGGAGAGGTGGTTAGAGACAGGGCCTACTCTGTGATTGGGGTGGTATCACTTACTTTCTCAGAGCCCGAAGATGTCCCCCAAGTACACATATTTGACAAAATGATAAAATCATAGTTAACTGTACTGAAAAATATTACAGTGAATTTATGATATCCACATATTGTAGCAAAGAAAGCAGTGCCAAGCTGTCGAAACATAAACTAAGATAACAGGCCGCATCATTTATATAAAGAGATATTCCTGTCAGTGTGTAATGCATATGTGAGGTGCATTTAGCATATACATAATTTCCTAAACATTCATATTTTAGATTGTCAAGTTTTCTAATATTTAGCAGTAATTGTCTGCGTAAGAATGTGTGCTCTTCCAAAATTTTCATCTTTACCATTTGAAAAAGACTTACAGCAAAAAGTGAGTATTGTGATGCAGAGTGCATAGCACCTGGTTTTTGCGTTTGTACGACTCTTAAATATTGGTCAAATGAAAGAAAGCCAGCAACAGTTGCGTCCCTTTAATTGAAAGAAAAAAAAACAGAAATTCCATCAGTTATATTGATGACACCGTGTTGTATTCGTGTAAACACATATTTCAAGTTATGCTTATCTCTTAATAGCTCCTGCACCATCTGTGTAAAGTATAGGATTCATGTATAAGCAAACTAGGCACCAGACTATGCAGGCCCGACCTGGGAGACCTGATTATAGCATGTCAGTGATGGAATTTTTTTTTAATATATTTAAATTTAAATAACAATACTGCAAGGCAAAATGCTTCGTAGTACTGCCTGCTTAAAAGATTTTTTTTGTTAAATAGTCTGTGTTCATCAATATTTTAGACTTGTACTGCTACTGTATATGCTGTTCAGTGATGTCAGTTAATTGGTCATTTTTATATAATGTATTACCTGCGTTAAACAAAACATCTGTGACTTCTGGAACTGCTAAAAGAAAGAAAAGAGAGATAAAACAAAATTTTTGAATAAACATCAAGTGGTCATGGGGCAGTTTTACAAGTAGATTGTAATAACAATGACTAGGAGTCTGAGCGCACAGATTTGGTATTTGTTATTTGTCATTTCTCCATCTGAAGCATCAAAGCTGACTAAAGCTACACAAGACTGAGGGCAAACTAGCAGCATGTCATCTAAATCAAGGGCAGATGCAGGTTTGGTAAGCTATTTCTCAGATCGAGCAGAATAGCCAGCAAATTAAAGTATTAGGAACTACTTCACCTTTAACAATCCCAGCCAAAATAATGGTGACATTTCTGACTCTGCTAGAAAATATGGGACTACAAAACTGGAGCTTGACTTTTATTAGTGAATGAAAAGTGGAGAGATCCACCAGAGAGAGCGGTTAGTGTACTCCCTATCAGCTGGGACTGTGTACTGCCATTTCTGTGAGCCTCTTTCTAAAAAAGGCACCCAATTTAGTTCAGGATACGATGGCTGGTGAAACAATTTCTAATCACTTATCTGAACATGTAGGGTTAGCTGAACACATTGATGCAGGGCTAAAATATGCATTGTGTGAAACAATGGATACTACAATTGATTCCAGTCTAACCAAGGAAATAACTGCACATCAAGCATTCTGATGTAACAAACTGAAATGCATAACTGTCACTGTGATGAGAACGACCGACTTTCTTCTCCAAACAGTGGCAGGCCTTTGGGGTGCCTAGAGCTGATCAGAGAATTCAATCCCGTCCTGTTTGAGCATCTTGCCAAGTAGATCTGTGGAAGGACAAATTACCTGTCCTCCATGACATTTGATGAGTTTATTTACAGTACATCATGTCTGACAAAGTTTAGATTTTTATTTTGGATTAAAAGTGCTAAGTATTTTTTGTAATTTTAGATTCCATACGACATATCACTCTCATTTGCTATATGCAACAGGATATATGGTAGTTTTTATGGTTCTGTGTGTAACCAGATAGGGTATGTCAACAGTAAACAAATAAAATAATTATAATAGTAACAATTAAAAATAATATATTACAGGCACTGCACCTATTCATATCCTAAGTGGTTTACTGTTAGATTTAAAAAGCATGTAAAAGAAAAATATTTTCATGCAATATGACTTGGTGGTGGTCTATAGAGGAATGGGGTTGAGGGGGCTCAGGAATCCTTCTTGCCTGTGTCTCAGTATGAGGTAAATCCGGCCCTGGCTGTCTACCTATGTTTTTCTTTTAAAACACTCAAGCATTTGAGGGAGCACAGTACAATCATAAGAATTTTATTCTACTTTGCTATTTTATATTTTCTGTGTAAAAAATTTGTTTCTATTTGCTTATCTATGAATCTTGCTTGCAGTCATTGTTCATATGGAGGTTTCTAATTCTGCCTATGCCAGTTTTTGTTTTTACCTGCCACATCCCCACAGATGTGTAAGTTTGGATAATTGGCAACTATAGACTGGCATGAGCGTGTGTGTAGGTGCGTGTGTGAGATGGACAGCGGTTTCCTGCCTTGCATACATTGTTACCGAGATTGATACTGGGCTGATAGATAGATAGATAGATAGATAGATAGATAGATAGATAGATAGATAGATAGATAGATAGATAGATAGATAGATAGATAGATAGATAGATAAATTACCCGATACAAGAAGCCATTCTTAATTGAAAAGTGCTGAGTTTTGAAACTATGGGCCAGCCACTCATTGTAGCATCAATTACCTGTGGCACATGGTTGTTTAAATGCAAAATCTTAGCTGCTGTTGGCTTGTTGCAAGCACACTAACTCTGTCTGTGTGCAAGCCAATGCACCTCTAGCACAGGAACCAGCAGCTCCAGCTGAAGAGGCCGAAGGCACAAGCATCTGTTGCAAAGAACCCACCAGCTGTTTCAGAAAATCAGATGATGAACCATTTTCCCCATCCACAGTAGACAAATTGGGTTCAGCTCCCAAGCTGGCTTCCTGACCGACTCTGTCAGCGACAAGTCCCTCCCTCCCTTTCTACTAAAGAAAGAGGTGCTTTGCAGGCAGCCAAGACCAGTGGGAACAGGGCATTCCTCTTCCCAACTAAGAGAGGCCAGGGTGAGGAGTTTGATACCGCAGTCCAAACTCTAAAGATCCTTCCCCTATATTTCAGAGGAAGTTGTACAGTCTCATACTCTTTGCCATCCCAATGAACACCACAAAAGCACCTACACATGGACCCAGCTATGGAATTTCGTCAACAGACTCTAGGAGTCTGGGCTTGAACTTGAGAGACAGGAGAGTGGGCTGGCACCACAAGTTGCTCCGAGGTAAGGAAAGGACGAGCTGGAGGCTGGGGCTGAGGGAAGTAGCTCCCATGATTGGCCTTTGGACGGGGATGGGACAGTTGGAGAGGAGCATGAGCCAGACTATGGTAGCCCCTCTGCCTCCAAGTGGCTTGAACCCCTTCCTATCTGCGGGTCAAATCCATTAGTGAGTCAACATTGCTTACCCCAGATAGCACTGCGTCAATAGAAAACTTTTCTATAATGTGCTCAAGGGAGTCTCCATGGAGCCAGCTTTGGATAAGGTTCAGCAAGTCAGTTGATTAGGATCGACCTACCACAGCTGGAACTTATGCCCCTTGGCCAGGGATCTCATAGCAGTATGAAGAAGAACTTGCTCCTTCAGGAAATCATAATCATCAAATCTCTTAAGAGGGATGTTTCACATAACCTGCAGAGCATCCCCGATCAAAAAAGAAGAAGATGGCAGTCCAGTCCCGTCTGTTCCACCAGTCGTTCAAAGCAAAAGAGGAAACGCTCAGGGTTGTCCAAAGGTGCTATCTTCTCGAGCACTTCCCTGGGACAGGCAGGGGCTGCAGCCCTCAAAGGCATATCCTACAGGTCAGGTGGAAGGGGGACATTATAAGGCTGTTCCCCTTGAGCGAACATCTGCCTTTGGGGATCCATCTGTGTAGCATCCTACCTGGTACCACTTGTCAAGCTTGGGTAACAGAGCTGCACGAGAGACAGGAAGATGAGGCCTGGTTTCCAAGAAAAAAACTTTATTTTTGAACAGGCAGGAACAGGTTTAAGGCTTTATTCAAAATAGCAGCTTTTACTTCAGGACACAAAATACAAGCTGCAACATGGACCCTTCTTCAGATTAAAAGAACACAAAGCCTTCTTCCTTGAGCAGGTTCAGCTGTGGAGAAACACTGGCTGGGGCAGAAGCAGTCTACAGAAGAGAGGAAAGAACCCAAAAAGGGAGGTGAGAACTCGGTTTAAATATTCTAAACATTGTGCGGTAAGCATGCAGCTGATCCTGTAGAAGGCAAGTTTAGAGTGTGCTTGTTTGCCATTGAAATAATGTCTAAGCAGGAATTTTCAAAGAGCAGGTGTCCTTGTTTAACAGACTGTCAGTGTGGAGCATATTTTAGATATGCTTTTAAAATGTATCTTTGCACATGTATTTATACTGGGTTCTGTAATGACTTTTGAAGATATTTCACAATTTAGGTGCTCTGAATGGTGTTATGGTGTATGATATCCATCTTGTGTGATGTTGATAAGGAATGCCAATTTGAGCCTAACTATGACAACTCTTATCCATTGGCGGAATTTGACAGTTGGGCTCAGACAAACCATAAAATATAACTGCATTTTGTTAGAGTCACAACTGTACTGCTACATATTTGCATCATATCCCAAGTCATATTTTATTAATTGTTCATGACATAAAGTTACAATATAACCTAAATCTCACAGTAACATATTTAAAACTTTGAATATATGAAAAAGCTCTGTTAATGATATTGAAATTACAGTCACCTTTTTTTTTTGGTGGGGGTTATCTTCTAATTATGCTTCCTGGCAAAATAAACATTTTCCTATTTTAAACAAGTTAGAAAGTGTATGCATGGCATGGTATTGAGGTACTCTAAGTTAACTGTTTTGAAAGATATGTGGGCTAAGTGGGTTGCCAATGATAAACTGTCCCCTGCAGAGCGTGTGTGTGTATGGGTGTGCATGCTGGCCTCTTGTCTTGCCCCCAATTCTTGCTGAATTAGGCACTAGCTTCCATGCGTTCCTTGCCCTTGATAAGTGGATTTAGAAAATGAATGCATTACTGGAAAGCAGCAACATTTTTATTTTTTATTTACTTCATCAAAGAGACATTTTTTTGTCACAGTGGTGTGAGTGATGTGTGGTTGGGGTTTGTTCAGACCACCACACTGCTGCTTGTACAGATGTAACATTCAAGCATAAGATGCGGGCACACGGAAACGTCTAAGTAACTTTGCGGTCCTTTAAATAGCTACTTGACCATCTGTTTTGCCAACGGGAGTGACTATCTGACATGTAAATGAGGAAAATAGCGTATAAAAAATGTACAAAATTTACATATCTAAATTTGAAACAGTAAACTAATCCGTAACTTATGTTATACAGAATGTTTATCTGTTTTAAGGGTAAGTGACATGCAAGAAAGAGTTGCTTACACAGGAAAAATTAAATTATTGTATTTGTTGATTATTAACATATTTATTAGCTGTAGCCATAAAAAGAATTGACAGAAAAAAACAACCCTTTATATTTTATTAATATTAATAATCCTTTGGGGGATCCCGGTCTTAACCTCTGCCATAATGATGTGTCACCCTACCTTCTTGTTTTTCTTATCCCAAGACCATTACCTGACGGCTTCTTGTCTGCTTTTTGAGTCCTAATTTTGCTCATCCAACCATGTCTTAACATTCTTCTGCTTGGCTTTAAGTAATGCCACTAAGGAGTTTTGTCTACTTGTGCTGGTACAAGACCTAACTGCTTGAATGTCAATTAGAAGTTAAAAAGTACAGTTTAAAGTTTTAAAGCAAAACTGCTATCAAAATTGTTCTGCAGATGTGTCTAGGCACCAAATGCAGATATATATTACCTGTGGTAATTATCACACATATTTTCAGTTCCTGAATCACAAGCTTTGTTTTCCACTAACTGCAGGATGTTACCCAACTTCTCTGAGCGTTTTGCTCCACTGAGTCCTGAAGACAGATAAATAACTTTAAATCAAAAGTAGAGGCAAAAATCTCCAAGGCTCATCTCCTGTTATGTGAAATCTTCACCACAAAGAACAGATGACATCACCCACTCTTCCCTTGTTAGCCCTCAAAATACGAAAAGCATCACAAAACTAAAGGCAAAGGTGCTTTAGTCAGCTACAGTATTATTTGTTGTGTTCCAAAACATGAATACAGAAGGCTATAGTAACAGTCTGGCCATGGAGAATGTTTATTTGAAAGATAGCAGAAATAACTGATCAAATCATGATAGAAGGAGGAGTCAACAAAAGACATTTGTATTTTTATTGCATTTAACAGTTTTTTGTGTAAAAATGATTATAGCATACTACTCAGCAGGGTGGCACAGTGGTTAGCAATTCTGCCCTATAGTATAGATAGATAAAAAGCAGATGCCTTTTCCTGACATTAACACTGCAAAATAAGTAAATAATACTGTATGTGTTGATCAGAAAGGTGTAACTAGAGGGAAATACGTAGAAGATGTGGCCAAGGAAGTTTGAGTGGTTGAAGAGATTCTTCACATGTATGTTATAATCCCAGTAAATTTTAGAAAGACTGAATTGGGAGTGATATATGCAGTGTACTGTGCTGAACAGAATTATACCATGTCTTGAACAGGCTGAGGTAGATAGATAGATAGATAGATAGATAGATAGATAGATAGATAGATAGATAGATAGATAGATAGATAGATAGATAGATAGATAGATAGATAGATAGATAGATAGATAGATAGATAGACTTCTTTATTGTCATTATGCATACATATAACAACTTTTTTGTTGGTAGGACTCGGCTTCAAGGCAGAATACTTAAAATACACATTACACTATAAATAGTAAAATAAACATAATAAGTATAAAAGACAGCAGCAATAAAACATCATCAAATCCAGACTTTTCCTGAAATAGTACGCCTGCAGAGACCAGTGATTTGTGTGTGTGGGTCTGCAGGGGAGGAATACGAGTGTGTGTGTTTGATTACGAGGGAAAATATGTGTGCATGTCTACAGGGGGGCAGGTTAGGGGTAGATGTATGTGTGTGTATCAGCAGGGGCAAATGGACTTCACAGATCTGGGGAAAAAGCTGTCTTTCAGTCTGCTGGTACGTGTTTTTATGTTTCTGTACCGCTTTCCCGAAGGCAGTGGTACAAACAGTCCATTTCCCGGATGGGTGAGATCCACACCTATACATTTGGCCCTCTTCTGCACCCTTCCAGCATATACAGAGTCCAGGTCTAGGAGGTGACTTCCAACGATCTCCTGTGCTGTTCTCACCACCCGTGCCAAGTCCTTCCTGTCCTGTGCTGTGCAGCTGCCATACCACACTGTCATACTGTGACAGAGAATGCTTTGTATACCATATCTGTTAAACATAGATGCTAGTTCTTTCAGCCTTACATTGACTCTGACATTATCATTGCAAGTGAATAACAGAGTGCATAAAACACTAATAGTTCATTGACACCTTCAAATGCCAATGTATAATTCGACTGTACATAAATGTTTTTCCCTTGCAATAGGTTATGTTTATTTTTAAATATATGCAACACAGAAATGTCTTAATAGGGCCTTTTTAGGAGACTTTTCAGCAGTATTCAGCAGTAGCAAAGCCAGAAATTGCAGAGTTGAGTGGGCAGGGTACACCTTGAGTGCCTCAATTCATTGATGATCGATATAAGTCCTTGGTCATCTTCAAGTTTAGCATGGCTTAACTTATTTATGACTGATGTAAGGTAATTGACCCTTGATGATTAACATAACTATAATTGAAATGTTTGGATTTGCTTCTGAATCGGGAGGCCTGACAGACCCCATCATAGCTTTACCCTGGTAGACAGCTTTTTTTTATAAACAGAAGCTTTCTGTCTGTCAGTTCTGGTTAACGAAAAAAACTCTGCTCTTGGCAGCTCAAAATTACCACCCCTACTTTGTGCACTGCCTTCATGAGGCTTCAGATCGGTTTAGAAATGTGACACTCAGTGAGCTGTCTAATTGATCCCATCCAGTTTTAAGCAAAATTCACTCATGCTTGTCTCCAGGCGTATATATATACTATACATTTACAGTTAGGTCTATAAATATTTGGACAGAGACAACTTTTTTCTAATTTTGGTTCTGTACATTACTACAATGAATTTTAAATGAAACAACTCAGATGCAGTTGAAGTGCAGACTTTCAACTTTAATTTAGTGGGGTGAACAAAACGATTGCATAAAAATGTGAGGCAGCTCAGCACAATCCCTTCATTTCAGGGGCTCAAAAGTAATTGGACAAATTAAATAACTGGAAATAAAATGTTCATTTCTAATACTTGGTTGAAAACCCTTTGCTGGCAATGACAGCCTGAAGTCTTGAACTCATGGACATCACCAGATGTTGGGTTTCCTCCTTTTTAATGCTCTGCCAGGCCTTTACTGCAGCGGCTTTCAGTTGCTGTTTGTTTGTGGGCCTTTCTGTCTGAAGTTTAGTCTTCAACAAGTGAAATGCATGCTCAATTGGATTAAGATCAGGTGACTGACTTGGTCATTCAAGAATTTTCCACTTCTTTGCTTTAATAAACTCCTGGGTTGCTTTGGCTGTATGTTTTGGGTCATTGTCCATCTGTATCATGAAACGCCGCCCAATCAATTTGACTGCATTTAGCTGGATTTGAGCAGACAGTATGTCTCTGAACACCTCAGAATTCGTTCGGCTGCTTCTGTCCTGTGTCACATCATCAATAAACACTCGTGTCCCAGTGCCACTGGCAGCCATGCACGCCCAAGCCATCACACTGCCTCCACCGTGTTTTACAGATGATGTGGTATGCTTTGGATGATGAGCTGTTCCACGCCTTCTCCATACTTTTTTCTTGCCATCATTCTGGTAGAGGTTGATCTCGGTTTCATCTGTCCAAAGAATGTTTTCCCAGAACTGTGCTTGCTTTTTTAGATGTTCTTTAGCAAAGTCCAATCTAGCCTTTCTATTCTTGAGGCTTATGAGTGGCTTGCACCTTGCAATGCACCCTCTGTATTTACTTTCATGCAGTCTTCTCTTTATGGTAGACTTGGATATCGATACGCCTACTCCCTGGAGAGTGTTGTTCGCTTGGTTGGCTGTTGTGAAGGGGTTTCTCTTCACCATGGAAATGATTCTGCGATCATCCACCACTGTTGTCTTCCGTGGACGTCCAGGACTTTTTGCGTTGCTGAGTTCACCAGTGCTTGTTTTCTTTCTCAGGATGTACCAAACTGTAGATTTTGCCACTCGTAATATTGTAGCAATTTCTCTGATGGGTTTTTTCTGTTTTCGCAGTTTAAGGATGGCTTCTTTCACCTGCATGGAGAGCTCCTTTGACCGCATGTTGTCTGTTCACAGCAAAATCTTCCACATGCAAGCACCACACCTCAAATCAACTCCAGGCGTTTTATCTGCTTAATTGATAATGACATAACAACGGACTTGCCCACACCTGCCCATGAAATAAAGTCCAATTATTTTTGTGACATTAATTTTGAGCCCCTGAAATGAAGGGATTGTGTTAAAAAAATGCTTTAGTTGCCTCACATTTTTATGCAATCGTTTTGTTCACCCCACTGAATTAAAGCTGAAAGTCTGCACTTCAACTGCATCTGAGTTGTTTCATTTAAAATTCATTGTGGTAATTACAGAACCAAAATTAGAAAAAAGTTGTCTCTGTCCAAATATTTATGGACCTAACTGTAGCTCAGCGAGATTAGTAACTTCTAAACTGGACCTGTGTGAGTGACTGAGGACTAGCATTCTGCTGATGGCTAGTTTTTCTCTTGCACCTGATGTTGCCAGTATGGACTCAACATCTGTAATGGATAGAAACCAGTTCAGAAAATAGACAGAAGAATATTTTAAAACATTTCAAATGAGACACATTTTAACATTTTATCCGTGGTGCAGTGGTTAAAATTACAACCTCCCAGCTCCTTGGGACAAGGACTAAATTGTGGTTTGGTCACCGCTGTGCAGAGAGTGCACATTCTTCAAGCATATGAACAGCCTTTTCTTCCATGTGTCAAGGGTTGAGTGTGTTAGTGAACTGCTCCAATGTGAATTTGGGGGTGAGTGTTCCGCAACACTTTTTCTAATAAATATACTCAGCATATATTAATTTCTGTATGGCAGAGAAATGATGAAAACAAATATCCATTCAAACCACTTCAAAATAAAAAAAAATACCACTATATACCAATGAATGGAAATATACTGTATATATTTATCTGTTTTCTCAACCTACTTTTTATGAGAGGTTTGTAGGGAGGCAGAGCCTAGCTTATGGGCTATGAACTCTGGATGGGACCCTAGTCCATGACTGAGCACGCTTATTCACATACCCAGTTAATTCAATTTAGTTAAATTCAATAAAATTTAAAGCACTGTTCCATTTGCAAGCCCAGAATGCTATACACTAATTACAAATACATTTTAGTCAGGGTACCCAAAATGGTCTAGAGTAAAAATAAAAACGCTTAATAAAATAAAAAAAAACATTGTTTTTGAGATATGGGAAAAACAGAATACCTAAAAAACAGTGACATCCACAAAAGTAGCATATATTAATCCCATCATGCAAATGACTGGTGTAACAACTGCACGGGTGTGCTGCCCTTGGATGAAATATTTAAAAACATACATAAAATTGGAGAATATTTCAGATAATCTATATATATAAAAGCCAAATACCACTGACTCACTCATCACGGATTCTCCTGAAACCATGAGGACTTGGAACTTGAAATTTGGAATGTAGGTTACCCTTGGCCCATAGGTGCTCGCTTAGAAACGGTTTTAAAAATTTCATGGTCCAAGCGCATTCTGTCTGTATGTCTGTCCGCTTTTCATGAGAGAATTACTTATCTGGTTGTTTTCTATAATTTGCTGGAACTTTCAGGTTGATTTTGCGACTTCTCTAATCGCGCTAAGTACAATAGTGGAAGATTGTGGGTTCGCTTCTCGGTTCCTCCCTGTGTGGATAGTGCTTTGAGTACTGAGAAAAGCGCTATATAAATGTAATGAATTATTATTATTATTATTATAATAGTTCGCTTGCGGTACCAATGTATTTATGCAAATCCAAGAGAGTGGCTGTGGGCCAAGAGCAGGGGGGGCGGGGCCTTCCTCATGCACTCGCCAGTCTCTGTTCAAGTTGGTCTACTTCTCGCAACGTGTTG
Organism: Erpetoichthys calabaricus; assembly: GCF_900747795.2. Taxonomy (NCBI): domain Eukaryota; kingdom Metazoa; phylum Chordata; class Cladistia; order Polypteriformes; family Polypteridae; genus Erpetoichthys; species Erpetoichthys calabaricus. The sequence goes on along the minus strand of NC_041396.2, from coordinate 88,598,829 downwards.
GTGTGCACCTTGCCTCCGCTTAGCTAGCGATACCTGTTTGTTCAACAGACATTATTATGTACAGATAGTTAAGGAGTAACGTTTGACGTTTTTGAGAGAGAGATCAGAGTTCCATGTTGTTTTAGAGGGTAGCTGCTGATTGCCAGAGATTTAACGGCCATGTGCTTTTCTCCCCACGCGGGGAAAACTCTCCCATCAGAGCTGAACACGATCAGATACAGTGCCAATGTCTATTGATTTTTAAACTTTGTCCTGTTTCATTACTATGTGGGTGCAACCACGGAGTACTGCTAGTGCCTTATAGGACTCGGATTAATTCTGTGTCAGAGTACATCTGCTGAAGGTAAAAAGCTTAAGGTGACTGTTATGCTAAAAGTGAAAAATGTGAGAAGAAGGCTACAGACTCAGCTATTGCTTTACCTTCATCATTGGATTAGACTACATTAGATAAACTTAATCTCAAGAGCATATTTAGATGCATGTAGTGGCAGAATCATAAAAAAACAAGGAATCAGACTCATAGGACAAATAATACAATCAATCGATAGACAAATAAATAAATGATACATCTATATTGTGCAGACCTTGCAAAATGAACTTAAAGAGTCTAAGCATTTACTTTAGGATGTCAGGAGGAAGCATTGAACTGTCTGATAGCAGCAAGCAGAAAGATCCTGCTTGTACAGTATATACAGTGGATTCAGAACACATTCAGACCCCTTCACTTTCTGCACGCTTTATTGTGCTGTAGATTTTGGTCTAAAAAAGATAAATTGGCACTCAATAACCCATACTGATAAAGTGAAAACATATTTCAAAAGAGTTTGCAAATTTATTTAAAATCAAAAACTGAAATCTCTTTTTCATAGAGGTATTCAGACCTTTAATTCAGAACTTTATAGAAGCCCCCTTTGGCAGCAATTAGTTTCAAGTCTTCTTGTCAAGTGTGAAAAAAGTACAACTAAATAAAGTGTGCAGTAAGTGATCTGAATACCTTCTTAGTCACATGCCAGACCGTTTTATAGTCATCTTAGAAAGTGCTGCAGGGTATCCGTGTGATCTACTGAACAATTTCTTCCACTAGCCTTTCTGTTAAAGAAGTGCTTCCTATTTTTCTGCCCTTTTGTGTGTGTTGCCCACAGCTTGGCTTTCCTGCCTATTTCCTTTTCCTTACTGTCTTTTTCAATTCTACATTCTGCTCTCCATTTTCTTTTCAGGGAGTCTCTAGAAAGCAGCTTGTTCAAAGTGCCCTCACAGCCTTTTTCATGAATGGCCTCCATGAGCCACTGCTACCCAGTCTCAGTTGCTCATTGCTCACAGTTACTGTGTTGCTCTTTGTGGTCCGATATGATTGTTACAACCCACATCAGCATGGCTAAAATAACATTGTTAGTCCATGTGCGTAATCTCCTCCCTATATATAAAATCCTAAGCCTAAAAGTGCAATGATTTTGTGCAATGATTTCATGTGACTTTTTATGTCACTTTTTTGTCATTCTTTTCAAAATTTATCGAACTTTAATGTGATGTTGCTAGATTTTCAGATTCTTATTCTGTTTTTAAATTATAAACTAAAAAATATCAAGAACTCACGTCCCACGAAACGAGACTTTGTGCTAAGAGATTTAACCATGCTTGGGGCCGGAAATAAAAGACAAAGAGTAGATGACAAAAAAGCTGCTGTACAGGCTTTTAAATGTTTGGAGCGTTGCGCAAGACGCAGATCACGCGGCACGGCAGCAGTAGCTGCAAGCCCGCAGCTGATTGAGCAAAGAGGAGGTAAAAAAACAAAAAAACCCAACTATTGGTTTCCCATTGTATCACCGTTTAAGAGGGGGTTTCGGAGGAGTGACTATGTCTCCTTGGGGTGCATTCAGCCCCATTCTTCAGAACATGAGTGGCAGAGACATGATGTGGCTGGCGCGTAGCTCAGGCCAGGGGGGTTGGCAAGCAAAGCAAGCAGGGGGTGAGCCCCCTAGTCAACAATATCCAAAAAGAATACAGAGAAAGTATGAATGTTAATGGAGAAAGTATTCGTAGATATTAATCATGACTTCTCTAACTAAAGAATCTTTTTACATTTATTACAGGCTCAGTGCAATGAAGATCTTATGAAACGCAGACTAGGATCTCTTGAGTCACAGCTACATCTTTGTATGCAGGTAATTAAAGAATTCTGTCCAAGTAGTGCTCTGTTACTGCCTGAACACTATGGAGTGAAACTGGTCCTACTTTTCTAATCCACAGGGAAACTCCGGGGCAGGACTGAAGGCAGCAATGATTGAGATGGAATCACACAAGTTAAAGTATGAAGAGAAAGCAAAAGAGTCTTTGCAAAAGGTTTTAGAAGAGAAGCAAGCTGCTGAGAAGAAACTACAAAGTCTGCAGGTGAGCTCTTTACTCTGGTCAGTTTAACTTGTTACCCTAATCCTGTCTACTTGTAGTGGAGAGTAACTAGCAGCACTTCCAGACTTGGTTCTGACACTGGTGGGTAGACCTTCCTGGCACTTTTATATATATGCAAAACATGTATTTCAGTGCTAATTCAGCATCTTGGATAGTGTTCATCATTGAAAGGTACTAGATAAAATATGTTAGCTGGAAAGTTTTCAACTTTTTAACAAGTTTCTCTAGTAACTTTGTTGAGCCATGCTCCAGTTACCTTCATAGTGTTGAGAGCTGGTTCTTCTAACACAGCCTAATTAGGTATTCTTTACGAACAGAAGTAAGACATTTTTTAAATTGAGCTAGTGCTTATCAAGGTTGTTGCTGGACTTAATTTTACTTCTCTCTAACACCATTAACAGTAACATGTTGAGTTTAAAAATATCCTTTAGATAAAAGATAAATATGAAGTACATCAAATAAGGCTTAGTATTGAGTTAGTACTTTTTTCAAGTAAGAAAATGTATTAGGGCTAATCTGAGTTCAAAGAAAGACAAAAAAGAAACGAAAAAGGAGAATTGAATTCAAAAAGAAAAATTCAACAAAAGGAAATCTAAGTAAGTCTAAGTCATGCACCAAGCGCCCGGGTGAAGAATAAAACAAGATGTTTGACATGTTATAGCTTAGTAACCAAGACAGCCAAGGTGCCATAGCATGACAGTTACCCCCATGCACCTTTCCTTATTTACCACCAGTGTCCTTGAGTGTAAGTTTTACTAATCTGTCTGGAAGATTTCATACACATTCACTCTGGAGACTGAAAGTCTGAAGGTGGTCACAATGCAATTCCCTCCACATTACTGAGAGTAAGCTCCACTGTTTGACACAGTTTAGGATTTCACTTTTGGTCTAGGGATGCTCCTGCTTGCTCCTCTCTGGGCCAATATGTTTTTTGTAGCACAAAACAGTAGGACATTCAGTGCTTCAAATGTGTTCTTATTAAGTTCATCTTTCTCAAAGGCTGTATAATTATACAGAATTATTTTGGTTCCTATATGAAATAACCCTTCAGAATCTTCAATTTTAGCATTAAATCTATTCCTGACCAAAGGCTTTCCTTCCTAAAATGTGAAAAAGCTGAGCTTGATACAGTTAAGGCCTTCCTACACCACTTTAGACTCAAAGACTTTCACACCTTGAGAATCCCAAGCACAGGAGAAAGCTGACATTAAGGAGTTCCAAATGAAACTTGGCTTTCAGAAGCAGGCACAAGGTCAATTTGCTGAGATGTAGCAACACGATGTGGCCTGCTAAATACTCAGTATTATTTTCCACTTGCCCTACACAGACTTTTGTATCAAAATGGTCAATTCATTAGCTTGGATGCAACTTCAGAAAAGGGAACTTTGAAGTGCTTTTTTTTTTTTTTAACAATAAACATATCCTTCTTATTGACTCAATGATCAAGACTTTACACAACAGGACTGCTGGTTCAAACTCACACTAACTTCAGGAAGTCACCTAAGCTTGGCTATTGTTTTGTCGCCATTAACAAAATGAAATAAAAATTAATTTCAATTCATTCTTTGTATAGGTAGGTAGGTTTGGATTTTTTTTTCTCCCTAAATAATAAAAACCACCATTTACAAACTGCATTTTGTGTTTACTTGTGTTATATTTGACTAATGGTTAAATGTGTTTGATGATCAGAAACATTTTGTGTGACAAACATGCAAAAGAATAAGAAATCAGGAAGGGGGCAAATAGTTTTTCACACCACTGTATATATAATGTCTTAACGCAGTGCCTTTTTGATTCTTGTGGGTGCCACCATTTTACGCTTAGCTTGTGTATGGTTGCTAGCCATGTTGCTACCCAGGCCAACCAGAGGTCAAGAAAAGTGATATCACTGAAAAGAGTGTGTAAAGGTCAAGGGTCATGCACTTCCTGGTTATCTTAAATTGGACAGAAACCTAAAAACCTTGAGAGTGCAGTATTAGTTGTAGTCTTCTTGGTTTCAGAATTTATGCAACAGTATTTGACTACCTCTTTTTTTAGTGATTTGGCTATTGAGAGATTGATGAGATTCACAGTTTTGACCTTTAGATATTTTGTAACTTATGTTTCATCTCCCGATCTCTAATGTATTTAACAGAGATCCCTGTCTTTTACCTTACAAGGTATTACATCAGGACTATTCTGCTTTCCCATCTTGCTGATCATTTACTAAAACTGCTCAAACTCTTTGGGACTTTCCTTGTCCGTAACAGTTTGTTTGATCTTTTCTGTTCTCACTGTGAACTTCCTGTAACTTGGGGACGTTGTGAAATGTAATCTAAAGATCTTGCTGCAATGTTATATGCCTTGCAGCCTCTACTGGTTTAGTGTAGTTTATATATTTTTTGACTCCTGAAGATTGCCTTTTACTTATGAACATCATGGGCACATTACTGACCCTGGTATGAAGAGTAGAAAATGATTTGCTTGAATATGCACCTTAAAGAGAATTTACCCTTGGAGATTAACAAAGTATATCCAATCAAAATCAAATAATGTAAAAGGGTAAGTGTCTGTCTGTGTGTTTGTCCAGTTGATATGTTTCTGCCATTCCAATAGATGGTGCAACACAAATATTAGCACTGCTTTTATGAATCCCATACCAAATGACAAATAACAGAGACATATGCATTGATGGTGCACTACAAACATTAGCGCTGAGGTCTACATTTAGATTTTAACCTGTCTTAGGCATGTAACACAGTTTGTATTCATATAAATGTGCTGAATAAAGATGTTAGTGGAAAGAAATAATAAAATCCACCCCCTATCTGAGCTGATCTTCTCACTTGTCTTACAGACAACCCTCCAAACATGCCAAGAAGAAAGTTCTCACTGGAAGACTTCCTATGAAAAGATGAAGGCCAGCTGGGATGAACTCAATGAGAAGCACAGTCAAACTATGAATGAAATGCATCTTCTGCAGGACAAGTTGCAGGTAGGTGCAAGCTTGTGCCCTCAGCTTTCATGCGTAAAAACAAGTGTCTGCCATTAGAACCTGACATAGAGTAATGGAGGACCATTGACTGTCCTGACAGTATTAGGCACCAGGCAGGAACTAACTGAAAAAGTGCCATCCATTTTAGAAAAATGCTTACACTCATTAATACTGGGCCAGTTTAAAGACACCAGTTGCTGCATGTCCTTAAGATACTGTAAAGGCATAAATGAGAGTACCCACCACATGAATGCATCCAGGTAGGAGATAATGTGCAATTTAGTAAATAATTATAATACTCAATATTAGGATAAAACATTCTGAACCAATAAGACACTGTACCAATAAGTAAAAAGATGGGACTATCACACTGATTAAATCAATATAAATATATATATATATATATATATATATATATATATATATATATATATATATATATATATATATATATATATATACAGTGAGGAACATAAGTATTTGAACACCCTGCAATTTTGCAAGTTCTCCCACTTAGAAATCATGGAGGGGTCTGAAATTCACATTGTAGGTGCATTCCCACTGTGAGAGACAGAATGTAAAAAAAAATTCAGGAAATCACATTGTATAATTTGTACAGAATTTATTTGTATTGCACTGCTGCACATAAGTATTTGAACACCTGAGAAAATCAGTGTTAATATTTGGTACAGAAGCCTTTGTTTGCAATTACAGAGGTCAAACGTTTCCCGTAGTTCTTGACCAGGTTTGCACACACTGCAACAGGGATTTTGGCCCACTCCTCCACAAAAATCTCTTCTAGATCTGTCAGGTTCCGGGGCTGGCGCTGAGCAACACAGAGTTTCAGCTCCCTCCAAAGATTTTCGATTGGATTTAGGTCTGGAGACTGGCTAGGCCACTCCAGAACCTTGATATGCTTCTTATGGAGCCACTACTTGGTTATCCTGGCTGTGTGCTTCGGGTCATTGTCATGTTGGAAGACCCAGCCACGACCCATCTTCAGTACTCTGACTGAGGGAAGGAGGTTGTTGCTCAAAATCTCACAATACATGGCCCCATTCATCCTCTCCTTAATACAGTGCAGTCATCCTGTCCCCTTCGCAGAAAAGCACCCCCAAAGCATGATGTTTCCACCCCCATGCTTCACAGTAGGGATGGTGTTCTTGGGATGCAACTCCTCCTTCTTTTTCCTCCAAACATGGCGAGTGAAGTTTAGACCAAAAAGTTCTATTTTGGTCTCATCTGACCACATGACTTTCTCCCAGGCCTCCTCTGGATCATCCAGATGGTCATTGGCAAACTTCAGACGGGCCTGGACATGTGATGACTTGAGCAGGGGAACCTTCTGTGCAATGCGTGATTTGAAACCATGATGGCATAGTGTTCTACCGACAGTGACCTTTGAAACTGTGGTCCCAGCTCTCTTCATGTCATTGACCAGCTCCTCCTGTGTAGTTCTGGGCTGATTCCTCACCTTTCTTATCATCTGTGATACCCCACGAGGTGAGATCTTGCATGGAGCCCCAGTCCGAGGGAGACTGACAGTCATCTTTAGCCTCTTCCATTCTCTGACAATTGCTCCAACAGTTGATCTATTTTCACCAAGCTGCTTGGCAATTACCCCGTAGCCCTTTCCAGCCTTGTGGAGGTCCACAATTTTGTCTCTGGTGTCTTTTGACAGCTCTGTGGTCTTGCCCATGGTAGTAGTTGGAGTCTGACTGACTGTGGGGTGGACAGGTGTCTTTAAAGAGCTCAGACAGGTGCTACTAATTAAGATTACTAAGTGGAGTAGAGGTGGACTTCTTAAAGGCAGAGTAACAGGTCTTTGAGAGCCAGAATTCTTGCTGATTGCCAGGTGTTCAAATACTTATCGGCAGCAGTGCAATACAAATAAATTCTGTACAAATCATACAATGTGATTTCCTGAATTTTTTTTTACATTCTGTCTCTCACAGTGGGAATGCACCTACAATGTGAATTTCAGACCCCTCCATGATTTCTAAGTGGGAGAACTTGCAAAATCGCAGGGTGTTCAAATACTTATGTTCCTCACTGTATATATATATATATTGTAGAAAAGGCGCTATACAGGCGCCCGATCCGGCACGTATAAAGTACAAGGACTTTTATTTTTCTCTTCACCCGTGGGTGCACATCTTCCCCGTGACCCAAAGGCAATACACAGTCCCACAAGCACTCTTTTCCACACACCAACAATTCTTTCTCCTCTCCCACCACTCCTCCGCAAGCGTAGTCCTCCTCCTCCCAACCCTGGCTCCACGAGTGGTGGTGGCTGGCCCTTTTTATAACCCACCCGGAAGCATTCCAGGTGCTTGACCACCTGGTTCTAATTGCACTTCCGGGTGGGGCTGAAGATTGGACCAGCCGGGCTGCAGACTCCATGCAGCTCCCCCTAGCGGCCATTTGAGCCCCCAACCAGGCTGTGGAGGACTCCATCTCCCATGGAGCCATGCGCTAGGCTGGGGGATCACTGTCCGCCAGGGAGACTGCCACCAAGCGTCCCGGGGGAGGTATTGAGCTGCCCATGGTGGCTCCCCCGGAACAGATGCAGCAGGGGCATCCCTGCCGGGCATGGGACCCAGCTGTCCTTCACAATATATATATATATATATATATATATATATATATATATATATATATATACACACATGGCTTTTTCTGTGTTTGTCAAAAATGAATTACCTCCGTAAAATATATTTATGCTTAAAACCAATGCTTGTTTCATTTTTATGAGCGTAAATAAAGTCATGTTATCTTAAAACACACAACTCCCTGTCAGAAGTTTACTTTGTTACAGCAACTAAGCCTAGACACGACACTGTAGTCCACTGCTGGGTACACATACATTCTCACACATACTGGGTCAGAGTTAATTTACCAGTTAACCCAATACCAACACCTTTGGGATGGGAGTGTAAAACTGGTGCAGCCAAGGACAAATCCTGACAAGAGAGAATTCTACAGAATCAAGTCAGGCTACAGCCTGGTGATAATAACAGCTGACTCTTACCGTGTGTGCAGCCGGCGTCAGGAATGCATTATAAATGTACTTCTGGCTCTAGTCTATGATTGCTTATATTTTATCATTGTGTTGATGACATCGTTTTGCCTTCATTTTTGTGTTTGTTTTTCATGGGCACCAATGTTTTGTGTCTGGTAGCGCATTTACCAGGCAATGATGAACATGCCATGTCACTCATGACACCACTGGGTCCATGATATACAAGATGGCACTCACATTACAACAGCAATCAAACTTCTAATATTTTCAGGATCCAAAGGGGTTTAGAGAAAAAGATTCTGCTTTTTGGTTTAGTTTTTCATATTTTGGTAAATAGTTCAAAAAACTAGGAGTTGACCTCAAGAATCCTTGTGAAAAACCCTAAAAAGTGATCTTTGCCACTCACTGATCACTGACTGTCCAGGAGGACACATCATATATCCTCTCTGAACAGAGTAGCCTTGGGATAATTTAAGAGAGATAAATAAACAGCCATTTTTCCTGTTCCTGCAGAGGACACAGAAGCAGGAGAATCGACTTCAGGAGCAGCTACTGCAATTACATGAAAACTATAAAGAAGCCACAGCCAAAATTGAAATTCTGGAGGAAGACAGTTGGCAAACACGGTCACACCTCAACTGTATGGAAGGTAGGACCACCCACCATGTTCATTTAAAATTTTGATCACATTTTTTGTGATCGAATTTTTATTGAAAAATATACATATTGGTGCAATCAAACAATAAACCTTAAAATAAACTGAAAATAAGTAAATTTAGAATCAGTAATTAAGAATACCCACCCTACAACCCTAAGTCAGTGAATCATGACAGTACTCACTCAGACCTGCCCTTAATGGATTTTCAAGTTGTGCTTGGAGCAGACAGTTAAAGGAATTCTCCACACACACTCCATGTAGTTTGTAGAGAATGTCAAGAAATAAATTAATCATAATTTTTCATGGAGAATGGAGATAATAAACTTTCTTAAGGAACAGTCATCTATAGAGACCAATGGTAGATCACAGCAAAGAATATGAAAACATCCATGAAAAAAATCATGTCACATAATCCACACATCAAGTCAGCCAGCTGTATGCCCTCAACAGGCAAAAAGTGTGCACTTTTTGCTAAAATATTGTTATTAGCACATATTATTTAGCTGACACTTTTATCCTGGGTGACTTACAACACCTAAGATACAACTGGTTACATTTCTTTTTTGTTTCCAATTGGAGAACAGACAGGTGCTTATTGTCACACTGTGTTAATAGTGGGATTTGATCCCTCAGCCTCAGGGCTTGAAGTCCATTATGCCACAATGCTCAACAAAAGTATTTTTAAATAAAAGACTCCATAATATTAGAGTATTGCATGCAGAGGAAACACTGGAATGAGCTTTTGAATTGCAGAAAGGACTCTTGACCAATGAATGATTTTCCAAGTTGGCAGCATTTGCAGCATGCTCCCATGACCACCAGTCACTTAGTATGATATACTCAGTGACTCAATCCAACTAGTATGCATTTCTCTGGAGAGAGTCAAGTCTTTGATTTTCTTAAGTTGTAGGGGTGGGCTGTGTGTACGTGACAAATGACAACCAATGAGCACCTACCCAGAAGTCCAATGCATATAATGCAACAATGACAAAATAAGGACTCAGGTGTTTTGAACCTCAGAAATAGAAGAAAGGCTCGTCTGTCTAATGTCTCATGCTATACATACTATGACAGAATGGAAAAAAGAAAAAAGGGCCAAAATTGCAGCTGAACTCTCTGTACCTTTACACTCTTTGTACAACATCAACTTCACCAGGCAGCACACTACTGGCTGTCAGAAAAAGGGGCGAGCAGGAAATTCTTTGCAAATGTGAAACTGTTCTGGAAAGTCATCACACAGTCGAGTACTTTGACATCAATTCTTGCCATATAAATTAACATACTCTGGTGACGAGATCAGCAACGGCAGTTGTCAAGTTTGATATTTCCTCCAACTTGAAGTTGTGTAATGTGAAGGAAGGAAGGAAGAAAATTTAAGATCTGATAGTGGGAAAATAAAGAATATAAATGTCAGAATTGGTTTGTGAGTAACTGCAGACATTGTGCCTAATCCCACTCTTTGTTCTTCTTCAAGGTGAATACAGAAAGTTGTTACGTCAGTTTGAGTCTGCAGCAAGCAGCGCTCAAAGTAAGAACATGGTGAAAGCATCCTTGAGAAACCATAGCCAGCTTCCTTGACTGGGTTGCTGGAATATCTGGGAATGAGGGATTAACTAAATGAGAAATTCAAGTAAATGTACAGGCAGAATTCCACAAACAATGTTAACATTGTGGGATCTAAAAAAGAATTTTTAACCAAAGGGCAGTCAATTTAAATGTAGGAACTGAGTGAATTTTAAGTTGGTTAATTAATTATCAGTTTTAAATTTCAGAATGTCATTTTGCACATTTCCTGAAAGAATCCCCAGGGAATTCAGTGAGTGCCCAGGGATTATCCCAGAGAGCTTCTTCAGGATGGTCCAGAGAGTTTTATGGGAATGTATAACTTCACCTGATTGGATTAAGGTCATTTCCAGTTACAAAATCAGGGTCTTCTAATAAGAGAGTTAATATGTCCATCCTAGTTGTTATCCCTTGCATTGCAAGTCGTTTATTCTTCCTCTAATCCATTTCGCTCCTTCTGGCTCAAGAGGTCTACAGAGGGGCCTCTGGTAAGATGTCAGGTCACTCCTGATTTACACCTCTGTTATCAGATGAAGTCTAGGCAGATCCTTCTACAAGCTGGAGTTCAGTCACTTGGCTTGGAATGCAAGTGTGGAAAAGTGCAGCTGGATGTCTGCATACGTGTTAAATCTGCTTTAACAGGCCTGGTGTTCCATGAAAAGCCTAGTAGAATAGGCAATGTCCGCTTTTGTGGACAGAAACCAAAGTACATAACGTCTAAGAGGGCTTCTTAAACTTGAGCCTGCATGGTATGGCTATAACTGGGGTGCCAAAAAATATAATTTGGAAATTTTGGGCAGTATGCAAGAGAGGGAAAAAGAAAAGGTGGGCATGCTTACTATGTTTTGAATGCCCTCAATCCATTTCAAGAAAGTCGGCTGATGGAGCCTATCAACACAGCTGTAGGCACAAGGTGGGAGCAGTGTATGGTAAAGTAGTCCTCACAGGACACAGTTGTACACACACCACACTCACTCTCCCATACCTAATCAATTAAGGGTCACCATTGCACCTAACAAGGCACATCTGTGGAAAATCCAAAGACAAAATTGCCACACACTGTTATGGGGCTGGGAATCAAACCTTGGAGCCAAAAGCTTTAATCTTCATGCCACACAGGTAGACAAATTTGGCACTATTTTCAGAAAATTAGTGCATGGATAAAAAAATACTTTATACAGGTACTCCACTTTTAATATACTTCTTCTACTTCTTTGCAATGCAGCTCTGAACCATAAAGCACGGAAGGAACCGTCGATATCTGGTGAAAGTGAAATGGACATGCAGAAGGAGAAGATCCTGTGCCAACTTCAGGCGATGGAATCCCAGCTTGCAGCAAAGGAGAAGGAAGTAAGAGTGAGGTTTAGAGACTCTAGACGGGATAAATCCCTAAAGCAACGTAAATAGCCAAAAAGAACACTGTGGAAAGGTTCACAGAATTTATAGTATTTTAAAGCCAACTATTATGAGTCAAATCTGTTTGCATTTCTTGAAGTATTGGTGAAGAGTACTGTAAACCATTTTTCACATCTACCATTATACAGTATGTAATCAGGCTCCATATGGATCCATATTAGTTTACTTAGTGAGCATTACAGTATTTGAGATGTAACGCTCATTTTATTAACAGTAAAACCAGTGTGTATTAACATCCAGTTCACTTCTGTACAGCTTTACTTTGTTTTCAGATATATTAAACAGCTATGAATATGAACTTGGAAAATGGATGTACTTTTTATTTCCTGTTTTCCCTTTTTTTTTGTTATACTTGACACACTAGAATGCTGATCAACTGAGATTTTACCAGAATGGCTTGAAATTAAAAGGAGAGAGACATGAGCTCAAGAGAATGGATAAAGTTCTGAGCAGAACCTTCATTTTCAGCTTGTGACAGAAAGTGATTTATGGCTAAATAAAAATTACCAAAAAAAAAAAAAGAAATGGAAGGGGTGAAGAGAGAGCAGTTATAGTACCCTGCAGCCTGATGTCAAACACTACATCAGCAAATGTACATTGCTTAGCACTAGTAAAAATGTCACAGTGCTGTGCACATGGGACAGTGATGACCCTGTACAAGAGACACCCATTACAAAAACCAGATTGCTAAAGCTAGAGTGCATGATTATACAAAAGCAAGCCTAGCAGAAAGGTAATAACATGTAAAACTAATATAAATGTAAGTCCATATATGGGATATTAGATCATCCTACATTAGGTTTATACTGTATATATAGTTGATGCCTCCTTCTGATGGGTCTGGGGCAAGCTTCGGGGTCAGCAGACTAGAATGAACTCACCCTATTCAGGGCAGTTGTTCAAAAGGCAATGTAGCTGAAAAGGTTAGTAGACTGAAAATGGTTTTCCAATACAGACACCGGGCCAGAACTTTCTCTGGTGGTTCATGACATTCTGGGACACCAAAGCATCACTAGAGAAAATAACAAGTCTGATAACATCCATTGGATTATATACAAAAGACATACACTAAGTGACTCTATTCTGCAATGCAGATATACTGTACATAGTTTACCACCAGTAAAATGTGACATTTACTGATTTGCCCTCAATTTCATCAAAATCACAAATTACTTGTGTATATTAGCCAGAAACTACAATTTTGACTTGTTTAGTGGGGACTTCATTCATACAAATATGACACTGGACAATGAAGATTTTGCTTCCTGAACATGTTATGGATGCAGGCCTGTTAATCACAAATATCACAGTTAAATCTCCCTGTGCTGTACTGTTTTATTGTTACTCTTTGTGATTTCCTCTCATACTAAAGTACAAATATACAGCACAACGATTACAACTGGAATGTTCGTGGTGACCTAAAAGTAGTGGCACTGCTACTAGGAATGCAGCTAGCATATACCAAGTGCTGTTGTATCATTTGCGAATGCGACAGCCATTTTTAAAGACTCTCATAACGAACGACAAGCGCGATCAGGACAAGTGGAATGTATCAGTGCTGGCTGACCATTGTTGGACATAGAAATAAGAAGCATGAGATGCAGAGTACAAAGAAAAATCAGCAGTGATAAATTTTTAGCTCAATTGAACTAGTGGAATATGTCGGCATCATTGAGCAGTTAAACACACTAAATTAAATAAAAGTTAATTTCACGTTTCTCTGCACCCACCACACGACGAACCACCCGGATTGGGACCGGAGTGCAGCCGTGCAATGGGTGACACCTCAGCAACACACTGTAACAGTGTGAGTTTTTTTACGGTAGCTAAACTGCCAATCCTGCCATCAACCCCCAAGTTTTCCCTGCAAGTTGGAGGACCTGCTTCGATACAGTCAATCGAAAATTATATTTGTGTTCAGCTCAAAGCTGTCTCTCAAAATCACCAAAAAGTATCCAGGAAGCAAAACTTTTTAAAAAATGTATGGTCCAAAATGGATTAACACTGAGAATACCTGTAAAATGCAAATACCGGCAATTTTAAATGTGCAAGGCAGAAATCAACCATGGGATGCTGTTTCTCATGCTGGACCAATATAAAGTCACTAATTGACCTAACAGACACCCATCTTTGGCATATGGAAGGAATACTGGAGGCCACAAAGAAAAACCCACTCTGACATTTGGACTCTGGGGCTGTAGGGCACTTCACATATATTTTTGTACACAAAATCTTACATATACATTAAAAAAAATTTGTATTTGACAAAGCCTTTAAAGGGACTGAAAGGTAGCCAGGAGAAGGAAGTGTTGATATCCTTTGTGGATTGGTGATTCATCCTACAATATTACACAGTTAATCATATAAATACAGTAAACCCCCATGACAGTAATGGTTTTAATTTGATGATTTTTATCAGGGTTCAGATATGCAGGTGTTTATATTCCTATATTTTCTTTATAGATATCCAACTGTATCTACAAGTCTTCTGAATCCCATCCTTTAGGTCTTTGAAGTTTATGATAGTCAGTCTACAGTGGTGGTGGCTGAAGTGGTTTCCCACTTACTATGTAAAGCGCTTTGAGTTATTTAGAAAAATGCTAATGTAAAAACATTATTATTATTAATGTTCTGTAAATACAGACAGCTACAATTGTTCTTGATTGAAGATTAACATAAATACAACAAAAACCTTTGAGGAGACGCTGAAAAAATATGTTTTGTGTGATTTAATATCACTCCGGGACATGCTGGAGTATGAAAATCATCCATTTTTCCTCACTTTGTTTTGAAATTGTTTGGCACGCATTGTTTTTAATAAATGTCTCCTTTTTTAACTCATCAAAATTGTACTACTTAAGGGAATTGAGGGCCTGTCATTGTTGATAAAGGTTTTGCACAGGAGGCAAGGTTTTATTATATTGATTTAAAATTTTACAGTTTTTTTCACTTAAATTTGTGCAGTCTCATGCAGTAAAACCAGGCAAGTCTGTGCCAATTACTAAATTAACAATACACTATTACTTTTGGAGTTTATAAATACGATTTGAAATTATACTAATTCTCTCCTTAGCAAGCAGGGAGTGATTCAATTTGCTGTGGCTGTGGATTTGACCATTGAAGTCCAGCACAGATATTAGTTAAACTCTTGCAAACTCTGGGATATTTTCATTAATGTTCCCCAAAACTGTGCTTCATTTATAGGACAACTGTATGCTCATTATTATTAACTTTCCCAGTATACACCGATCAGCCACCACACTGAAACCACTGACAGGTTACAATTGCACCAGTCAAAAGGTGGGATAAATTAGGTAGCAAGTGAACAATCAGTTCTTGAAGGTGATATGTTGGAAGCAAGAAGAATTGACTGTATAAGTATCTGAGTGACTTTAACATGGGCCAAATTGTGATGGCTAGATGAACGGCTCAGAACATCTCCAAAACGGCAGGTTTTGTGAGTTATTTCCACTACGCAGTACCTACCAAAGGTGGTTTAAGGAGGAACAACCAGTGAACTGGCAACAGGGTCATGGGTGCCACAAGGCTCATTGATACGTATGGTTAGCAAAGGCTTGCCTGTCTGGTCCAATTCTACAGAACTACCAAATAACGTTGTTGAAAAACTTAATTCTGGCCAAAAGAGAAAGGTGTCAGAACAGATGGTCTGCTGTTATTTGAACAGAGCAGCCCCAGACCTGTTGACCCCTGTCCACCACTAAAAATGCCTACTGTGGGCACATACATGTCAGAACTGGACCATGGATCAATGGAAGAAGGTGGCCTGGTCTGATGAATCACGTTTTCTTTTCAATAATATGAATAGTCAGCTGTGTGTCCGCCATTTACCTGGGAAAGAAATGGCAGTGGGATGCACTATGGGAAGAAGGCAAGGAGGCAGTGTGATGAACTGGTCAATATTCTGCTGGGAAACCTTGGGTCCTGGCATTCATGTGGATGTTGCTTTGACACATACTTTCTACCTAAAGATTGTTGCAAATTCCATACACCCCTTCATGGTGTGGTGAAATGTTCTACGGAGTAATATTTATGAAAATCAAATGTCTAGGGTCTACAGCTCAACACCTATACAAAAAATTATTTCAAAAAAACAATACTAACTTGTAATTATTATGGACATGCATAACTTTGTGTGGATTTACATTGCAGAAGAATTTGGTGCAATGTGGTAAGAACACAGAACTGCATTTTTAAGGATTGGAGCCTGTTTTATGAAATACTGAAAGCTAAAATTAAGTGAAAATTGCAGAATGCATAAACAAACCTGTAATTACTGTCAAAGTTTTCTTGTCAAAACTATCTTGTGCTTTTAAGTGATGCTTTTAAGGTTGTTTGCTGTCCTCGTATCCATTCCTATTTTCTTCTTTACTTCATAGTGCTCCGAGTTGCGGGGAGAGCTTGAAGCCCTAGAGGAGGAGTACCAGTGCTGTCAGAGGAAGCTTCAGCAATGTAGAGAAGAGCTGAATACTTTTCAGAGAAAGAAAAGCCGGGTGAGGGGGACCTCTTATAGTCAATGTAGACTTTTTCTTTTAGAATCGGTGATAAGCTGCCTTTTACATTATAAAGCAACAGAGAAGAGGGATTAATTAGGTCAGTAACTAATTGGAGAAAAAATACAAGCTTGGAAGAATTGTCATCACAAAGCCTATTTTGTTGTAAAATGAAGCTAACACAGGCTTAGATGATGCTTTACAATTGGATGTTGTTTTATATCTTTCAATGCTTCCACTCCAAGTTTCAAAAATGTAGAGGTAAATTTTGTGACAGTTAATTTTTAGAAAACCAAGTAATCCTGGCCACACAGAGCAACAGTTAAGACTGTTTGCTAAAACAAAGAAAAAATGCACTGACTACTATGCAAGATTTTTTGCAATTACATGGATATAGTACAATTTCCTGCCTTTTATATATTACTATTGAAAGACATATGGTAAGCACCTAATTATGAATTAAAGAACAGAGTTAACAGTGTACACTTAAGTGATCTGTCAATTGTCAGTTATAATCATGAACTTTAGACTCTAAGCCAGTCCACTTGACTAATGGTTCAAATAAGCAGTTGTATCAATACATACATCAATTACAAAGTCAGCTGTCAATTTAATAACCTTCCCAATTCAATTTCAGTTTCATGAGAGTTGTCGACCTAAATGCTCCACTTTATAAATGCAGGAAATGTGGCATTGTTGTTAAGGCAGTGACTTGTGACACTGTGCAACGATGAGCTAGTTCTGGCTACTGACATTGTGTGACCATAATCAAGTCATGTCACCTGATATTGTCTGAGTGCTCAGGAACAAGGATAACTCTAAGCTAGAGTGCCCTATGAATGAAGCCTGAATGTTCCCACTATGTTCATATGAACACTGTCACATTTCAAACAAATTGTAAATGTGTGGCTCCAGCTTCCTGTAACTGTAAATTACATAATCTGGAGGGAAAGAAAAATGGAAGGGTTTACTACCAGCTTATTAAGCCAACAGTAAACCAAGCTGCTGTAAACTTCAAGACAAACAAGAACAGTAGTTCAATAGGCTCTTAACTGGAGACCACAGAGAAACACCTCTAGTTGTATTTTTGAAAGTCTGTCAGTCTAACATTCTTCAAATTTCTTTTTCAGAAACGCTGCAGCAAGTGGATTTTACTCCCAATGGCTATTCTCTTTGTAGCAGTGGCAGTGTCCTTCTTCTGCCCTGATGTTTACGACCACATCAGTAACTGGCTAAAGTCTCTTGATATGAAAGCTGTATGGTTCTTACCCTGAGCCTTAGTTTTAATAAGCAGTGAACAACAGTGAACCCGGTGATTCAGCAGGAGTTATCATGATGGAAACTAGCACATTTAGTCCAAGGAATATTTACTGATTGATGTGGCAGTAATAAAAAGAGATGGTGAGGAAAACTTTGTTAAAACTGAAGATTATAAACTGGACTAACCTTGCTTTCCAAAACAATATGCAATTTAAAATGTTACATATACTGTGACTGTACAGACACTGTTTACTTTGCTTAGCAAGCAATAAATTGTCAGTGTGATCACTGCCAAGTCAAAGCCTTATCCCAGTGCCCCCAAGATCCGTAGCTGCCTATGCTTATTTATCAGCATTTACATAAACTGACAAGAATTCTTTAGGAAGTCCTGTATAATATGAATAATCTACAGTATAACAGCCAGAAAAAACATATAGGGTGCAATTTACAGAGCAGAAGTGTTTTTTTTTTTAACCACTGTTTACATGTGATGTAAATAGACTATGTATGACACTGAATCGTTCTTTTTAAATAAACAGAAAACTGAAATGCAATGTTTTATGAATTGCATAAACTCTTTTTATGGAACAGTATAGTCTGTTTCCTCAATATATGTGTGTGTGGCTTTAATTCTGCAGCATTCAATTTTTCTTGATATTCACATACATTATTTTAATAATTAATAATGATAATTCTTTGCATTTATATAGCACTTTTCTCACTACTCAAAGCGCTCAGCAATTGCAGGTTAAGGGCCTTGCTCAAGGGCCCAAAAGAGCAGAGTCCCTTTTTGGCATTTACGGGATTCAAACCAGCAACTTTCCGATTGCCAGTGCAGATCCCTAGCCTCAGAGCCCATTTAATCCATCAGCTGCCAATCCTGGTCATATCTGAAAGTAAGTCTGAACTTAGTCAGCAGGGCTGCAAATTCAGTCCATTTTGGGAAGGTTTACACTTTATACACAAACACACACACATATATATATATATATATATATATATATATATATATATATATATATATATATATATATATATATATATATATACTGTATATATATATACTGTATATATATATATATATATATATATATATATATATATACAGTATATATGTAGCGCTGCTGCCTCGCAGTAAGGACACCTGGGTTCGCTTCCCGGGTCCTCCCTGTGTGGAGTTTGCATGTTCTCCCCGTGTCTGTGTGGGTTTTCTCCAGGTACTCCGGTTTCCTGCCACAGTCCAAAGACATGCAGGTTAGGTGGATTGGTGATTCTGAATTGGCCCTAGTGTGTGCTTGGTGTGTGGGTGTGTTTGTGTGTGTCCTGCGGTGGGTTGGCACCCTGCCCGGGATTGGTTCCTGCCTTGTGCCCTGTGTTGGCTGGGATTGGCTCCAGCAGACCCCCGTGACCCTGTGTTCGGATTCAGCGGGTTAGAAAAATGGATGGATATATATATACACAGTTGAACCTCGGTTCACGAACTTCTCTGAACACGTACAAATCAGGTTACGACCAAAAAGTTCGCCAAACTTTTGCATCTGTTCACGACCACACACTCAGTATACGAACAAGCCAATTTCCCTTTTGGTTTGTGCACACCGATGATTTCCGCACCTGTTCAGTTTCTCCCTGTGCATTCTCTGTGCAGCGAGCAAGAAAGAGAGACAGAGAGAGACACACACACGTGCGCGCTCGCACGCGAGAGAGAGGGCTGGCACATAAGGCCGAGGAGGCAGTTAAAGAATGCAGCGGGCTTGTTTTAAAAGAGACTGATTCGAGCATTGTTTTAACGTCGTTGTATTTAATGAAGACTTTGAGACACATTACAATGAAATTATACATTCCATGTTTAAATGATCAAAAAAGTCATTCAAGTTTAAAACTACAGTGAGCTTTCAAATCTATAATATTTTTTGTTTACAGACTGCATTTACAGTTTGTCCAGCCAGGTGATGAAGGGAAATAAAAATCTACACTGATCACCACCCCTTGCTACAATGTCACTCCTGGAAGGCAGGCAGTCTCAGTTGAAATATTCATACTTGTAAAACTTGGTCTTTGACTAATTATGTCTTGTCTGCTCTGGACCCAGGCTTCTACCTTTTCTTTCATTGCTGGCCAGAGGGCATCTGGAAAGCTAAATGAGTAAATTGGGATGTCTACATTTCCAGCAATGAATGGGCATGAAACAGACAGGCTGATGACTCGCAGTGGTGCCATTGTTAGGTTGTTCTCAAAGCTCTTCTCTTGGTTGAACCAGTACACTGTTGGGTAGCCAAGAAGAAAGCCAAACAGAGAGCAGAGATTCCAGTCAAGTCCTAATGTATCCCGGAGGTTTACTATAGAAAACAATTTCTGCTCTCTTGTTTGAATAGACTTTAATAGTTTAAATGACTCCAAGAGAACTGCAAGTTGTCCATGAACAGATTTTATAACTTCCAAAGAGGCTATTGCTGGTTGTGCCAAGGAACAGGAAACATCAACAAGAGCAACCTGGGAATGGTGAAGAATGTTTTCCAGATGTCGAACAATACACTCCAAGTTAACTATCAGAATGCTGTCATCAATATCCAAAACATACAAGTCTTGATTGAGCAGGCCTGCGTCTTGCAGCCTCTGTAAATAGTCTTGAATTTGTTCAGAGCTGGCACCATTGCAGTCATACAACAGTGCCGGCTTTATCCCAGCTTCTACGGCAAGAGTTTGGGTGACGAGGCTCCGGCACACAACAGGAGGCAAGCGACGCTTCTTCACGGAAAGACATTGATGACAAATTGCAACTGGAAGGTTTGTTGGTGCAGTCACATTCATAGTGTGCGCTAGATAGAAAGAAAATCATCGAAAGAAGAGAAAGGTGTCAAGGTCACATAAGAGCAGAGCACTCACCTCACTGCCCACAGACCTGTACTCCATTCACTGCTTCCAGTAATACGTTTACTGCTTGTAGACAAAAGGGTTTTATTTATACTGATCACAAATCAGATCTGCTCTGTCACAAAGAAAGAGGCACACATTATATATGGATGTGAGTGACAATGCATCTTTAATACCCATCACTTTATGTAAACAAATTAATAACAAAATTATATGCATTGAAATAAATAACTGCTGAAAACAACTTCAGGCCCCTTACTTTAAATCTGTATATTCTTTACAAAACAGTAGACAAAACATTCTGCATTTTTTGCACTTAATCATATAACACATATGAAGGAAGCAAACTGTTATATTTTTGAAAGCTGAACAATATCAATACAACTCTGCATATACACACACGTGATAATATAAAAAAGAAAAAAGAGTGCAAAGTAAAATGTAAAAGAAAAATCAGAAAAAAGAAATTAATAGATACATAAATACATTAAAACAAAATTCTTAAGTGCTACAAAAAAACAATTTTTTCTGCTCATTTATTTTAACTTATTTTTTTTTACAATTAACAATCAATAGGTCCCTCATGGATTAGCCAGGAAACTGTGATGACTTCCACAACAGATACAAGCAACAAATATGTTCCAGACTTTTTATTTCAAGTTTGGAAACCTGTTGACACACGCTCATCACAGCTCTAGATAGACAGAGATAGATAGATACTTTATTAATTCCAAGGGGAAATTCACATACTCCAGCAGCAGCATACTGATACAAAAAAACAATATTAAAGAGTAATAAGAATGTAGGTAAAAACAGACAACTTTGAATAATGTTAACGTTTACCCCCCCAGGGGTGGAATTGAAGAGTCGCACAGTTTGGGGGAGGAACGATCTCCTCAGTCTGTCAGTGGAGCAGGACAGTGACAGCAGTCTGTCGCTGAAGCTGCTCTTCTGTCTGGAGATGACACTGTTTAGTGGATGCAGTGGATTCTCCATAATTGATAGGAGCCTGCTGAGCGCCTAGAGTTGGGGGTTCAAATACTGCCCTGGTCACCGCCTGTGTGAAGTTTGCAAGTTTTTCTTATGTCTACAATACATTTCTTGCCACATCCCAAAAATGTGTATTAGGTGGACTGTAATTGTAAACCGGGCTAGTAGGTGTGTCTGTGTCTCATGGTGCTCTGCTCTGTGGCAGGGTTGTAATAGCACGGACATCAGCTACCTGTAGCCCTGAACAAGTTACCCGAGTTAGAAAAGGTATTTTTATTACTATTGTTATTTTTAAAGTTCTACAGTGTTTTTGTTTTGAGGTACTATTAAAAACAGGCTGGTTATAATTTTGCCCCAAGTTTCAGCAAAAGCTGCTGAAAATAACTGATGGTGGATGAAACCGAAAGTGCTATCAATCTGCAGATACAGGAAGCAATGATCAGTTCCTGGACAGGTAATCATAAGAAGTTTTCACATTCTCCCTAGTGTTTATCTGGGTTTCCTTTGCACTCACTCTGCTTCCAGATGTGTCATTGAGAAAACAGGCACCTCTGAATTACCTTAGAATGAGTAAATGTGGTTATATGTGTGAGTGTACGTTGCAATGAAATGTAATCCATACGTGGCTTCCTGTAGCCCAGTACAGGAATAAACTTGCCCAAGAAAATGCACAGAAGAATGCCTATTTCTTGATAACTACTTTGGTATAAACAACGTAGGAAGCTCTGCATAACATTTTACTCCAAATGAATTTAGTTACACTTTAGGGGGTTTCTAAGTGTATTCTGTAGTGAAGAGAGCCCATGTAATAATTTAAAATAAATTAATTGTTTTTTAATGAACACATATTTTAGGTAACAGAACAACATACTGGGTGAAGAACTAACACACTGCCAGAAAATAATGGACATAATGATCATGTCAATAAAGTAACAATCACAAACTCAGAGCAGGAAAATAACATCTTTCATGTGTAACAGTATAATGTAGTAAAAATCAATATAAATCTAGTTTCCTGTCTCTCTGGACATCACTCATGAACGACTGAACTCAGTTAATTGAAATTTGCCTTATATTTGCCTTGTATATTTGTCTTGGTTCCTTTCGCAGTATAAGCTACTTTTTTCTGCCTCCAGTCTCTAGGGGTTTATAGATGGTTTCTTTGAAAAAACTTGCTATGTGACACATTATTTTCTTATATTTTCAGTACCAAATCTAGGATGCAGACAAACAGATTGTCATGAAAGTTTGGGGATAAATTAAAGGTAGACCTGCTTGAAAAACAGTGTATCCATTACCCCAGTAATTCTCCCAAGGGCATACTCATGGACTTCCAACAGTTAAACGTTTGTGTTGATGGCATACCCCGTCAGATCTAGCCATTCATGTTTGGGTAAAAAAGTCAGTATGTTTTGCTACTTCTATCTCCTTTTTAAAATGATTTTCAAATAATATGCCCTCTAGAAAGAGGGCCACTTTAAATCCAAGATCTGCTGTTGCCAGATGATTGTGTCTGATACAAATTCTGAAAGCCAGAAATATAAAACAACCATTTAAAATTGTACTTTGAAAGTTACAGCTTTCTGCAGTCACATAACAGAGGCTGAAATATTGACTGGCGACGGAACCGGTTAAATCAGTTTCATCCTTAGAATATTTGCGATTCTCTCATTCTCTTTTAAATGTCTACAATTTCATGTGTGTGTGCTTTGCTACCAGCATAAACAAATCACCAGATGAGACACTGGAAATTGCAGGCACTGATTTAAGAACAGATTGTTTCTCTCATCTGTAGCTTTATGTTGCTTGCTCATGATATGCTCTACAAAACACAAAAACAAAACGTTTATAATGAAGCAGTTGCTTGACATTTGATGTGTATTTAGCTCAGATGACTTTATATAAATAATATTTATTATTTCAATTATATCGCAATATTTCTATAAATACAATATCAGTATGCATTGTAAAGTGGAATGAATATTTATTTAAGAAATTAAATCAAATGTCATTCTGTTCTGCCACAGTTCGGAGGTTGTAATCTACCTATCATATGGGTAGTTTTAAAATTAAACCACAGAGAAATGCAGCAGCTTGCTTGCCATTATCAATTAAACCATGGAAAAAATATACCTCCTATCTGTACTTCTGAATGACTAGACCACTTTTCTCAAATGTGGAATGGCATGGTGCATTATTGTTTCTGACTGCACTGATAACACTTGCCTAGTTGTTTTTTTTCTCCTGATACTTAAATACAGTGCGATTATTTCTAGTGCAATTGTATACAGAATATAAAGGTTAGTATAATGTTCTTATATACCTTTAAAATTAAACTGATGCAATCAAGTACAGTGATCAGGGTCAGGCCATTTCGATTTACAGTACTGGGTCAATTCTTTCCAACTTCCCGTTTATGTGAATCGATTCTTTTGATTCATGTATCACTAACGAAAAACGTTAACTACATCACGCAGAAAGGACACACTTCCACTTTAGCACTCCAGTTGAGCTCCTTGGATCGATTTATTCGTGATCACGAATCATGCGTCATTGAAAACAGTGGCTCAAAAAGAACTAATTGTTCGGGAATCGCCCATCATTATGTATAGCGGTTACGGACAAGCAGCTTTGTGGTTTATTCAGTACTGTACATCACCTCATCTTTGGTCACATTACAAACCCGTTACAAGAGTGTGTGAAACGGTCCCACTTGGCCGGTCACACCAGCTATAATTGAATGTCTCAACTCTTCGTAGGAAAAGTCTTTTAGTCACTTGTATTATGTTAAAAGCAATGATGGTGGATAAGCATTTCACTTTGGAAAGCAGTACTAGGGTGTTGTACCGTGTTAGCCATTATGAATGGAGTGAGAAGTCAAGCACAATGACACCTTGCCTCACTTAAAAGATTTACCAATGTTGTTACTTGTCCTAGTGTGTATATAAACACAGGGAACTCCAGTTTCTGTATTACATTTTGCCTGAAGAAGGGGCCTGAGTTGTCTCGAAAGCTTGTATACTGTAATCTTTTTAGTTATCCAATAAAAGGTGTCATTTTGCTTGACTTCTCATTACTTTGAAAGCACAAAGTCAATAAACTATTATTCAGCTGAACGACTTAACAATAACACAGGCGTTTAGTACATGTAACAAAATAGAACAGACAAGTTACGACTTTCAGGAAATGAACGGATGGTTACCTTAAATATTACATAAAATTCCTGTGAAGCTAAAACGATAAACGTCAAACGCTGTGAGTACTTCCGTCGCGCACGATGACGAAAACAGGTCGTCGTGTCCCTGTCACTACCGGATATGCCCTCCAAGCCCCGCCCTTTAATCATTCGGTCATTTCCGTTCAACACTGAGTCGTTCTACTGCCAGTGCCACCTTGTGGTATCTGACACGACAATAATAAACACGCAGTAACTTTCCAAGGTGTGTGGCGGCTTCACAGTTCCTCTTAATGTAATACAACATTCTAGATTGTTATTCCTGTTCGATTTCTTTTTATGTACTGCTGACAAGTTGCAGTAAACAGGGGTTTTTGCGTGTTGCAATGAGTATGTGATTTTTATTAAGGACCAGTAACGACGATCGTAAGTTTTCTTTGTAGCAGTTTAAGATTGTTGTTATCAACTTCTAGCATCGAAGGCTCCCAATTAGACGTTCTAGTTTTTTAAGCGGGCATTCGATTCATGGAAAATTGTGTTTAAACGGTCATACATCCAAATGGTTTGAGTCAATGAGAATTTATAGCGGAGAAATAAATGTTTATGAAAGAGGGGATTAATCAGAACATTCTTTATATTTCTGAACTTCTTAATGAGAGTGGGTATTTTGCATTTCTGATGATTTTGTAGCTTTAACGACAGGGCTGCCAGATACTACAGTCAAAATCCATCCATCAGTATGCCAATTTCTCCACATTTTGAGAATCATCCCCTCTTCATTATGCAAAAAACGAACTATGTTAAGTATTATTTAGTAATTTACATGTTTAATAGACGCTTTATGAAAAAACAACGGAACACTATTCCGTTTAAAAAAGGGCTTCTCATTTGCATAAGGAAATTACCTAGCCCAAGGTAGGGCTACAATTGTACTAAACCATTTTAATTTGGTCTGATGAAAAATCGTTTTTTACATTTATATTTATTGGCTTGGCAGACTCTTTTATCCAAAGCAACTTACAAAAGATGTAAACATAATCGAGCAACATTTGGCTAGTGACTGTTTGTTCAGCAAAGGCAGTAGGAACCCTGTTTAACTCAGCCTAATAATTTTTCAAAAAATAGCGTGAATGTAACAAAAGAGCATTTCTGCTAGATTAAGTGTTGTTGAAAGCACATTTTAGTTATGGCACTTTAACTACTGTTAATTAATGGTATCTACATTATGAATAAAGAATGTAATACTGTAGTTTCTTTACTAGAAATGTTTTCATTTGAGGTCATAGCTCTTCCAGAGCTTGTGCTGAGTGGAATGTGTTCTACTTCATACTGAACTTGCATTTATTCCTTGTCCCCAATACCATCAAGGAAATTAATTTTAAAATTCTTTACTCATCATTGTAACAGGTGGCTAAATGGATTTTTCTAATTATGTGTCATCCTGATGTTCATTTTTCAAAAAGATGAAACAATTCATTTATTTTATAGCTGTACCTATTCAAACATATTTTAGATCAAGACTGTAGCTTTATTGTTTTATTTTTAGCAAGCTTTTGCAGATCTGGGTCATTCCATATCAAATCAACCAATGGCCCACTAATAATTCTTTAATAATAATAATTCTTTGCATTTATATAGCGCTTTTCTCACTACTCAAAGCCCTCAGCAATTGCAGGTTAAGGGCCTTGCTTAAGGGTCCAACAGAGCAGAGTCCCTTTTGGCATTTACGGGATTCAAACCAGCAACCTTCCGATTGCCAGTGCAGATCCCTAGCCTCAGAGCCACCACTCTGCCTGGACTCACTCTGGACTCAAAAAAACTTTAGTCAGGAGACACCCTGTACAATTATTTTGATTTAAGATCAATACTTTCCCAGATGCAGCCAATTTTGTGAAGGGAAAGGAGTGTTAAATTTGATATGGCTTTATTTTTTTCTTCTGTTTAACAAGACTGTTTCTCAAGAACTAAACCACCTAGCAGGCTCAAATTTTGCATACTGGTACCTTTTATAAGTATAGTATGTAATACAATCAAAATGTTTGGTGCAGATGAGGTCTTGGTAAGAGCAGACCTTGAAAAAATGAAAAAGAAAAAAACTTTTTGCACTTTTGGCTTTGCCGTGTTTAGGTTTTCAGAAAGCATACTTCTAACTGATATAGCCTGCTGAAAGTTTAAATAACTACACAGGGCTTTTCAAAAGGTTTTAAACAAGCTAGAAACAGCATCAGGGTTTGACCAGCAGACTTCTCGAATGTGAAAAATCACTTTGGGTCCAATTTTCAGAGCAGCTTATGCACTGTGTTAATGTCTAGACATTTTTTAAATTATTTTTCCTGTATCCTACACAGGATTTTCTTTCTCAAAAAAAAGTCTCCCTTTTGTTATTTTATTTTACACTCTAAACATGGGTTAAATTCACCATTTGTCAGTAAAGATAATCATCAAGTTCTTCATTACTAACTTGGGTAAAGGATTAATAGAAAAATAAACAAATCACCAAAGGCACATGAAGCCCAACACATGAACAACAATGACTTGATTTATCATTAAATACAACACTAGTTATAATGAAATGTTAACATGTTGGTATTGCAGCAGCAGGAATGTGACCCATTTCATTAGGACATCTTTGTTTTTGAGATCAAGTTGGTACTGTAGCCTCCCACTAGGTGCACTAAGCAGTGCAGTGAGACACTAATGGCACCCAACAAATATTGTCTCTTGGTGGCCAATGCAAAGACTGTGCAGGATAGTTTGGATGCATGAAACATATCAGGATGTCTGATTCCACTTCACTCTTGTCACGAATCACACCAATCCAACATTTTTCATCATACCTACACCCAACATAACCTCCAATAGGGCACTGGTCTAATGTGAGCGACACATCTGATCCATCCAGAGAGTGACCGTGAGAGAGCAGGAGCTCAGCTGCTTCTTCAGTGGTGAAAAGTCAGCTGGTCAATTGACTGCCTTCACCAAACACCCGGCTGACTCTGAGTTTGCCATCTTCTCTAGGGTTGTAACGGGGGTATTCTTGAGTACCAGGTACTCTTTTGGCCATGGAGAATCACATTCTCTGTTCAGCAACATGAGATAGGACATCATCATCTGATTTGAAAAAAAGTTTGACATTTTTGATAACTTAGTGATTGCAAACTCAATGATCACCATTGTTGACACATGGTGCATTCAGCCTATGTTTAGGATGGAAAATAAAAATGAAAGATTTTGCATAGGAAAAGTTTGATTTGTGTTTAGTGAAAGAAGAGACAATGTAGAATAAATAAAAAATATTTTTAAAAATGATCTGCACATTCCTACATGCTCTAACAATGAAATCCAAAATGATTTTTTTCGATTTGAGAGGTCTTTTGTTCAAACCCTGATACAGTTGCTTTTTTGTTTATTGCTTTTTCAGAAAGCCTATATAGTTATCTTAATAAGGGAAAAAAAATCAAAAACGTTTATGTTGGGTACAAATAGGTTCCTCAGGGGTCTAAACATAGCTAAGCCAAAGACTCAAATTAAATTTTGCACGATTTTAAGGGGCTGCTTTGACCATGCAGGGTCATCTGGACCAAATCTTTTAACTTTATCGCATACTATACCAATTGATGTACCAGTGTGCAAAGTCTGAGCCTGCTCGGTGGTTCAGTTCTTGAGCTATGAACATTTTGTGAAGTTTGATGAAAAAATTAGGCCAGATAAAACCAACCAAGCCCCCCAGCCCTCCCCCCTTCATCATTAAACCAACTGTATCTTGAAATGTATTGATCTTAGATCAATACAGGGTGTCTCCTGACTAACATGGGTACACCTGGTGCTTTTTCCAGAGGTTTCGGAGTCCAAAGTGTGTGGACCTATTGGTTGATTTGACATAGAATGACCCATCTCTAATATGAGTTTTTATCTTAGACAATCAAACAAATAAGATTCATTTTGATAAAAGATACTGTTCTCTTGGGAAGATATCATATTCACAAAAACACAGCCCTGTTTTTAAAAACTGTTACCAATTTTCATTTTGTATATGTTTTTTTTGTTTTTATACCACTATCAATGAAGAATGAAAAAAATTATCTTACCTTTTGATTTAGCTCAGGCACATATTATATGAATTGTTTCTAAACTTGTTGCACTTTTTTGCAAATTTATTTTGATTTAATGCCCATCAGTAAAGTGCACAGTCTCCTGCTCCATATGATGTTGAACGCCATAAACTATATTGTTAATTGTGTATATTGCAATGACCCAGGGGTTCAAGAGACATAAGAATTTACTTAGAACTCTGACAACTTTGGTGGTAATGGTCCATTACAAGGACCATTGTGCTGTGATAAGTCTGGTGCCAGGTCTTCAACGTTACCCATTATACTCAAACTCAACCATCAAGGCAGGCTTTCTGGCCTACACAAGGCTCCATTCAAAAAACATTTAATTTCAAAAGGAACTTCAGAAAGGAGGAGGGTAAAACTTAAAAAGCCTGCTCCAAACATGAAAAACAAAAAATGGTTCTTTATATTTTAACAAGTTTATTTTTAAAAAGTTAAAAACCGGAAAAAAACAAAAGAAAACAAATGACATAGCAAAAAGGATATCAAAAATAAAAGAAAACAAAGTTGAAATCCAGAACACAACGTTGAAAGCCAAAGCAAAATTATTGAAAAAATTAGTAAAATCCGCAAAATTGCTTGAGAAAGGGAGTGCCAGTTAAGAGACGTTCACACACGCAAACACAAAGGAAAGGTGCTGAAGGAACATGTAGGGCAAGAGAGAGCAAATATTCTTTAATTATTGTATGACTTGACATTGCTAGGTGCTGTGGCTAGTTCTTAAAGCATCCTTCTGGAAAAATAGTCTCACACATGAGTAAGAAACGTGTTTAAGCAGGAGCCAGCGTTTGAAGTGAAACAACTTACTCATCCGCTTTCCCTTTTTACAGTCCCTTGCTTTTAAACATTCCCATAGCTAGTTCCTTTTTATCCTAAAAGTGTTGAATTATTACTGTATTTGTTATTACATTAGCAAAATACTTTATTTTGTTGGTACCCTGTGTTTGTTATTCTGGCTGCAGAATAACAAATGCAGAGGGAGCACATTTTCATAGGCATTCAGTACAGTTCTGCATAGTACTGTACCTTTTGTGGCCTGCAGGGGGCGCACCAGCTCCCCAAACCTGACAGAGATACAGTCACAAGTTTACAAGCAAACCAGTTTTATTCAGCTGTGGGAAACACTTTCCAGCCATTGCCCACCTTTCCAACACAGTACAAGTAAGCACCACAGCACAATTATAAAGCACTCAGAACTTTGTCTTCAGTCTTCTCTCTTCCTCTGACTCTGTCCGACTCCACTCATCCTTCAGCAAGCTTCATCCCTCTTCCTCCCGACTCTGGCTTCTGGAGCAGTGGCAGTGGGCTTCTTTTAGCCTGCACCAATCTGAAGGACCATTAAGTTTAAATCTGTTCTGGTCCACAAAACACATGGATGATGTTCTTAGAGAAGGAAACTCTGCAGTGCATTTAAAATTTCTCTTGGATGTATGGAAGCACTAACAAGGCAAATAGTTAAATATCAAGTTTCATTATCAGCAAGGATTGTCCGGTAATTAAGAAACTGGCTAGAAGAAAAACCTGCAACCACTGTGGCTCTCCAGGATAGTGATTGAGGACCCCTGCTGTAAGGGGACACCTTAACTCTCTGCAGTACTGCAAGTATTTTACCACCAAGCCGCTTCCCCATTTTTTGAAGTTTATGTATAGAAGAGCATGCGAAAATCCAATCTGGCTTGAATTTGTATGTATTTTATACTGCATTGTGAGGAGTAAGAGGAAGCCAACACGACAGGGTATACTGTGTGTACCATGTGTACCCAGGGATGCCACTAGCTTACCACATCTTCTAGGACTTTCACTAACTTTTTTCCATTCACTTCACATCTCATTTTCCCAGTAGCTCATCACCTTGTCTCTTTTTCCTGTGCAGAACAGCTGACTTTTTTTTTTTTTAAAACTTGCTGTCCGCCCCATTGTTCTGTGAGACTACAGTGTGAATTTGTAAAGTGGCTCTGTTCTGCTTGCGGCATTCATTTGCATGAACTGAACACCCAATTTCTCCACACAATGACAGCTGAAGTGAGAAGAGGATGTGCTGCTAAAGAATACCCCATTTGTCACAGGTTTACTACCAACATTGAAAAATTTAAAAAAACATGTAGGCTAATTTTCTTCTTCCTGTAATGCCACCAATTTTCAATCAAATCAGTAAAAGTATTTTTGAGATTTTTTTGTATCCCTTAAATAATGATACAGTAGACCCCAGCGAAGACGCGGTTCAGGGTTTTTGCGGCCTCAGTCATCTGCGGATTTTTCCTTGGAACCTAACTAATAATTGTTAGCGGAAACCGCAAATATCCTCCGCAATTTTCTATGGCTTTTTTCGTGGCAATACTGCACTGTAGAGAGAGCAGGAAGCAACCGTAGAGGAAAACGCGGCTTGGGATGGTGAAAGTAGCCAATCCAAGAGAGTTGTACTCTACTAGAATTTGAAACAGCAACTCCCAGCAGTCCCTGCAGTGGTTCTGATTGGTCTTCTGCTGAGCGTGCAGGGACTGTTGGGGTCAAAGGATGTCAGCGCGGCTTTTAAAAAGGGGGTTGGTGAACAAAAGAAATAAAAAAAAGTTTTTGTAATTTGTGTTTCAAGTTCCTGTCTCTCTGCCTGCCTTCTGTTGGGTTACCTGTACTTATTCGTTTTGTCCTGGATCGTTTCGTGGTTGGGGTCTGGATTGTTTTCCGTCTGCCTGTGTACATGAGGACTGTAAGTGGATTCATTGCCATCCTGTGAAGAAAGGAGTGCTCCTGAACCCGTCCACCCATCTTCACCATTTCAGGAACTACCAGTAGGGCTATCTTTCCATTCCCATTCAACGTGCGGATCTCTGGACTATCTATTTTCATCATTACATTTCACCCGTTGCCATTTTTCATGGACTTTACTGTGTGTGTTTTGTTTGTGCTTTGTTGTATTTAATGTATAATTGCCATAAGGGGAACAAGGGTGGTATCGTCGTTTTCATTTGTTTTCATTACATTCTTTATTTGCTGTTTGATTACCAGTTTGCTTTGTTTTTCTTTCTTTGTGAGTGCGTGCGGGTCGGGTCAAGGCTGGGTGCGTCCCTGGAATCTCCACCATAAAAATAAATAAAACGCTGTAAATCTTAACGGCACCGGACCCGTACAGCGTTATTCAGCTTTCCTTGCTGCTGATTGACTGCTGCCCTGTGACACATTTTTCAGCTGAGTGTTCTTGTGTTTTCCCTTTTGTTCTTCTTAACTATTAAACTGCCGCAACCGGCTATAGTCGTTTCCCAGTGCCACTTGCCATCACGTAGGAGCCGAGTACATTTGGCAGCGTACATTCATTGAACACCGCAACCGGTTATAGTTGGTTCCCAGTGCAATTTACCAGAACGCAGGAGCTGATCAGTCAGTGCCGTACATTCGTTGAGCAGCCAGCTCATGACCACTGCTAGCCCCTGCAGCACTGCAGCCTCACAGTCTCTGGGATTGTGCCACTGTACTAGACTAGCCTGCCAATGTCAGTGTTTACCTCAGTGTGCTTGCGTGCAGCCAGTTCAAGAATAGTTGGCTTTACTGAATTTCATCAATGGCATCAGTTGCACCTTGTACATGTTGTTCCAGTAGTTTTTTTTTTTTTTTAAGTTTTTACAGCTCATTAGCAGTGTGTAAAATGATCAGTGTTGCAGTAATTATGATGCTCTTTGCATGAAAAAAAAAATACGTTCCATTAAAATTTAACTTTTTGTGAATTATGACATTTACTTAAAAAGTGCAGCAAAGAAGAATTTGGCGTCCAGGGACGCATTAACCCCCAAGTATGTGGCAGTTTAAGGCTTAAAGCCCCAAGATGCCGTCGAAACGCCCTGCACCTTCTAAGGCTTCTGTCAATGAAAACGCGCTTGCATGAATTACAGTACATATAGCGGTAACATCGGTATTTTACATTCTAGCACTGTGGGTGACATATCAGTACAGTACACAGGTTTACCTTTACATTCTTTTTCTAGGTAATGTATTAAGCTGAGGTTAAAATGAAATTGAAGTGTTTTGGGGGCATATTTAGGGTTTAAACTATAAAAAATAGACATTTTTTTAACCACATCCATAATTCACGGTTTTTCACAATTGGCGGGTGCTCTAGGAACGTAACCCCCATGAATTTTGGGGGTGTACTGTATATTGAAATGTCTTTTCTTAGTCGATACATACCAGCGTAAATGGACCTCCTTGTCAAATTTCAGTTCTTTAACTAAATGGGAAATATTGTTTTTGTTGATAAGTGAATGACTCAGTCAGTCAACTTTGCATTTTACACATATACAACAAATTCAAAATAGTGCTGCAAGAATCCTGATGAGGATGCAGAAATATGAACACATTTCACAAATCCTTCAATCACTTCATTGGCTCCCTATCCATCTCTGTATAGAATACAAACTCTGTTTGTTTACTCACCAGTGTATCCATGGAAATGTTCCACAATATCTTAAGGAACTCCTTATACTACAATCCACTACAAGAAACCTCCGTTTTACAAATACCTACCGCCTTTGCCCCCCTGTGACCAAACTTCATACAATGGGAGACCGAGCCTTTGCAGCCGCTGCTCCACGGCTCTGGAATGCCCTACCAGAGAGCCCAAGAACACAGCAGATTGTGGGCTGTTTTAAAAAAACAGCTAAAGACTTTTCTATTTAGGAAAGCTTATTAACAAGAATGCTATAATTATTGTTGTTTTATCTCTGTTTTTATCTTGCCTTGCCTTTGTTTAACTTTTTATGTTGCCCTTTGAGATTTATTGCTAATGTAAAGTGCCCCTATAAATAAAATACATTATTATTATATATACAGTGCATCCGGAAAGTATTCACAGCGCATCACTTTATCCACATTTTGTTATGTTACAGTCTTAT
This sequence comes from Erpetoichthys calabaricus, assembly GCF_900747795.2. Classification (NCBI taxonomy): domain Eukaryota; kingdom Metazoa; phylum Chordata; class Cladistia; order Polypteriformes; family Polypteridae; genus Erpetoichthys; species Erpetoichthys calabaricus. The sequence goes on along the minus strand of NC_041396.2, from coordinate 88,564,985 downwards.
TCCAAAATGGATTAAATTAATTTTTTCCGATTTGGTTTGGTCCGTTTATAGGAGATGGACGTCTGAAGCAGAGCTCCGCTAGCAGCGGCTTTATTTTCCCACGTATTTCATATTATTTAGAGGTATCCTGTATTTAACCCGACCAAGGAACATCCACTACAATATACAAGCATGAGTAACAAGAAGAAAAGTCAGAAAGAACCGGAAAAGAAACTTAAAGCTGCATCGAAGTCCGGACAGACTTCCGGCCTGAGTGCAGGTGTAAGGTATGGCATCACGGAGACTGACCTGGAACAGGCAGAAGAGTGCGCAGAATTCCTGGGGCCCCGCTCCATTGTATCGTCTCCAGTCGAGAGTGAAAATGGGAGCGAAGGCGCAAGTGATACAGGTCGCAAGGGATCGCCGATTACTGAGGATCATTCGAGACTAGAAAGGGCTCTGCAGGACGTGCTCTCATCTACTCATCGCGAGCCTGTAACAGGAGCTGCATTTTCACTTGCGGAGCACGAAAGCAGAAGCGAACTGTCCGAACTGAAAGAGATGATCGCTACACAGATAGCTACACAGAAAGAGATGAACACTACACTGGCCACTGCCATGGTTACGGCCATGAAGGAGCTTAAGAAAGATAACACAAATGATCTTAAGAAGGTGGCCACTGAGCTCAAGAAGGATAACAAAGATAAGGAAACGCGTCTATTTGAACGTTTCGACGTGAACTTTAAAGGCATGTTGGAGAAATTAGTGGAACACATTGAAGAAACTAACTCCAAACTGAAAAGGCTTGATGATCATATTAATGACGTTTCAGACCAGCTGGAAGACGTTAAGCAGGGACTCACGGCTCGAGTGGAAACAGCGGAACAAATGGCATCTAACGCCGATGAAAAAGCCACAGTTGCGAACTCGGAATACAAAAAACTTGGAGACAGACTTGCAGCCCTGGAGGATGGGTGCAGAAGAAATAATATAAGAATTGAGGGTATACCTGAGAAACGAGAAAGCTCAAGCCCAGTGAAATTTGCAGTAGAATTACTGTCTAAAATAATTGGAGATGACTTTAAACTCGACAATGAGATAGCCACGGCTTATCGCACAAAGATACCAAGCGCCTTTAAATCTAGGTCTTTTATTGTCCGCTTCGAACGACTAAGATGTAAGCTTGATGTGATGGCACTTCTCAGACACAAGCAAGAGATTATATTCGAAAATAATCTTATTCGTATTTTTCCCGACTTCTCACCATCAACAGCTGCAAAACGCAGATCCTACAACGACATTAAAAGGATGCTACGGGAAGCCGATATCAAATACAGCCTCTTGTATCCTGCCAAACTGAAAGTGGAAGTTCAAGACGGACATTATATTTTCTTCAGCAAAGAAGAAGCTGAAAAAGAATTAAAGAAGCTGTTTCCGACACTTTTTTTGAAAGTCAATTAAAATTAAAGAGCCGTATTCTATCAAGGCACGGGAAAGACCCATGATCTGATCGCTGGATCCATGTTTAAAGAGACTGGTATTATAATTATACATCTCTTATTCTCTTTTTTTTTAATTTTTTTTTTTATCTGGACTTTATATGTTATATGTTTATGTTTTAATCAGAGTTATAGAGTTATAGACGTGAGTGTGAAAATGTGGAAGTGATTAAAGTAGGATTCGTTTTATTTATTTATTTTTTTATTTCTTTTCTTTTTTTTTTTATTTTTCTTTTTTTTTTTTTAATTTATTTATTTATTTTTTTTATTTTACTATACCTTAAAGTAGACCGTTTAACTTCATACCCTTGGTTTATTGCTTGTTCTACTATTTATATAATTACCATTATACTATTACAGTATGAATTACCAGGTTTATCCTGGACTAGTTTTTAAAATCACTCCCAGGGTTGTTTTTTTTTTTTTTAACCTTAATATCTTAACTTAAAAGCGCTGAAGATTATTTCAAGATTAAATATTGTTAATGAGAACATTTTCGGCAGATAGTATTAAGGATTTAACTGTAAAAGATATCTCTGTTTTAATTCTGTAACGCCGCTGCAGGGTGGGGTTTGTTTTGTTTTGGACGTGCTCTGTCTCTTCATATGTCAGAGGACTGGAACATCGCGAAGTGGGGTCTAGCCTCATGTGGGGAGGCAAAATGGGGGGGTGGGGGGATAAAGGGGGGAGAGAAGGAGAGCAGGTTATATCTAATCTATTCTTATAATCCTTATAATTATAAATATCAATGCAGCAACAGGCTAACATGCAACAACTCCTGGGGAATCTTGAAACTAAGATTAAAACTGCCATATTACCAATTAAAACTATAAAATGACATTAAAAACTCAGAATCAATGTCTCCATGATGGGACAGTTAACTTTGTGAGCTGGAATGTTAAAGGCCTGAATCACGAATTAAAGAGAAAGAAAGTATGCTCTCACCTAACAGGCTTAAACGCTAAAATAGTATTTTTACAGGAGACCCACTTACTAACCAAGGATCAGTTCAGATTACAAAAAGTCTGGACTGGCCAAATGTTCCATTCTAGCTTTATAAAGAAAACTAGAGGGGTGGGAATTCTCATACATAGAACAGTTCCATTTGTAGCATCAGAGGTAGTGTCGGACCCTGAAGGGAGATATGTGATGGTCATGGGCAACTTATATAACAGTAAAATGATTTTGATAAATGTTTATGCACCCAATGTTGATGATAAGGAATTCATGCAAAATCTATTTGCATCCATTCCCAGTGTGAACACTCATAAAATTATAATGGCTGGGGACTTTAATTGTGTTTTAAATCCACTCTTAGATAGGACTCCTGTGACAGGGGGGACGACATCTAATACTGCAAAGATAATTACACAGTTTTTAAATGATCACAACTTATCAGACCCCTGGAGGTTTCTTAACCCAAACTCAAGAACATACTCGTTCTACTCACCAGTGCATTATAGCTACTCAAGAATTGATTATTTTTTTATAGATAATAATTTCCTGCCTACAATTAAATCATGCAAATATGACACAATTGTTATCTCTGACCATGCCCCTCTAGTCTTGGAGCTAAAATCAATAAGCCCCTCGTACTCACCTCGCAGATGGCGTCTTAACCCTCTTTTATTGGCAGACGAGAACTGCACAGAATTTATATCCAAACAAATCAGCTTCTTCCTAGAGACAAACACGTCTACAGAGGTTTCTGCAGGAACACTCTGGGAAACTCTAAAGGCCTTCCTAAGAGGCCAGATTATTTCATATCTTTCCCATAGAAATAAATTAGAAACCAAGAAAGTGTCAGAGCTAAGAAATGAAATTACTAGAATAGATGAAGAACAAGCCAGGCGTCCAAGTGAAGCTCTTCACAGGAAAAGGCAGGCCTTGCATACAGAACTTAACATCTTAACAACTAAAGAAACTGAACAACTTATTTATAAGTCTAGACAGCATTACTATAAACACGGAGAAAAAGCTAATAAGCTTTTAGCTCAACAAATTCATAAACAAGAAGTTCACAATGCAATACCAGTAATCACCAACAAGAATGGAGAAGAAATCATCGAGCATAATAAAATAATGCACACATTTAGAGATTACTATAAGTCTTTATATTCCACTGAGCCCAAAGAAGACAACACGCAATCTAATGCATTTCTGGATAATTCACAAATACCACAAATAGATGCTTTAAGTGCTGAGGAACTAGATAAACCTCTAACGCTAACAGAATTACTAGACGCTATAAAGTCACTACAAAGCGGGAAATCATCAGGCCCTGATGGTTACCCCGTAGAGTTTTATAAGAAATTCTCCACTCAGCTAGCTCCACTCTTATTGGTAACATTTACAGAAGCTAAAGACCACCAAATACTACCCCAAACATTTCGACAAGCATTAATCACCGTCTTTCCTAAACAAAATAAGGACTTGTTACAATGTGCATCATATAGACCAATTTCACTCCTGAATAATGATGTTAAGATACTCTCAAAAATCCTAGCTAGAAGGATGGAGAAAGTGCTGCCCTCGGTAATATCACAAGATCAAACTGGATTTATTAAAGGCCGACATCTATCTTCAAATCTCCGACGCTTGTTTAATGTTATATATTCACCAGCAAAATCAAACACCCCAGAGATATTACTATCATTAGACGCAGAAAAGGCATTTGACATGATCGAATGGAATTACCTTTTCACTGCATTGGAGAAATTTGGGTTTGGCCCGAATATTTGTGCTTGGATTAAACTACTGTATACCAGTCCAGAAGCTACAGTTTGTATTAATAAAATTTGCTCAGACTACTTTAAACTAGAACGTGGTACCAGACAAGGATGTCCCTTGTCGCCACTGTTGTTTGCAATCGCTATTGAACCACTGGCGGTTCACTGCCGAAATTCTCATCAGATAAAGGGGATTGTCAGAGAAGGACTGGAACAGAAAATTTCTCTATATGCAGATGATATGGTCTTATATATATCGGACCCAGAAAACACTGTCCCTGCTGTTTTAACAGCACTAACAGAATTTCAAAAGATATCTGGTCTTAGAATTAATCTGAATAAAAGTATACTCTTTCCAGTGAACTCACAAGCATATAATATTAAATTAGACACCCTACCTTTTACCATAGCAGATCAGTTTAAATACCTAGGGGTAAATATCACAAGTAAACATAAAGCTCTTTATCAACAAAATTTTGGCGTCTGTATGGAAAAAATTAAGCAAGACTTGCATAGATGGTCAACCCTTCATCTCACTCTAGCCGGAAGAATTAACAGTGTTAAGATGAATATCCTTCCTAAACTTCTCTTTTTATTTCAAAACATTTCAATATATATCAATAAATCGTTTTTTAAACAGTTAGATTCAATAATAACCTCATTCATTTGGAACTCAAAACACCCACGTATCCGAAGAGCGACCCTACAAAGACCTCAGGCAGAAGGTGGCATGGCTTTACCTAATTTTCAGTTTTATTACTGGGCAGCAAACATACAAGCCATAAAAACCTGGACACAAATAAATGCACATACACAGGCTTGGTCTGCAATAGAAGTAAAATCCTGTAGTACTTCTTTATATTCCCTGCTTTGCTCTCCAATAAATGAAAGTTATCGCAAATATACTAATAACCCAATTGTGCTTTACTCACTCAGAATATGGAACCAAATTAGGAAGCATTATAGATGGAAAATCTTTTATCAGTGGCACCTTTGCAAGGGAACCACCTCTTTCAACCTTCGCAAGTATATCCAGTTTTTAATACCTGGAAAAGTTTTGGGATTAAAATGCTCAGAGATCTTTATATAGACAACATATTTACATCTTTTGAACAATTACGTTCAAAATTTAACCTCCCAGCTACACATTTCTTTTACTATCTTCAAATTAGAAATTTTGTTAAACAGAAATTGCCCCGATTTCCCCCACCTTGCACCCTCCACAATGCTGGAAAAAATACTGCTCAATTCCGAGGAAACAAACACTATTTCCGCAATATATAAAATCTTATTAGAGTCCCTACCTTTCAAAGATCCAAGAGGACATTGGGAAGAAGATCTCTTAATCAATATATCAGAAAAGGAGTGGAAGGTAGCAAAGCAGAGAATTCACTCGAGTTCTATATGCGCAAAGCATAGAATTATTCAACTAAAAATTATATATCGAGCTCATCTGTCTCGCTTAAAACTGTCCAAAATGTTTCCAGGCCAGGATCCAACCTGCGAGCGCTGCAACCAAGCTCCTGCCTCACTGGGTCACATGTTCTGGGCCTGCACCAAACTAACATCATTTTGGACAAAAATTTTTAAGTGCCTCTCAGACAGCCTTAGTATCACAATCCCTCCTAACCCACTAACAGCTGTGTTGGTGTCCTTCCAGATGGACTTGAATTGGAGAAGGACAAGCAAACGGTGATTGCATTCACTACACTCTTGGCACGCAGACTTATTTTGTTAAATTGGAAGAATCCTAATTCTCCTCTTATAAGTCAGTGGGAAACTGATGTTTTATATTATTTGAAATTGGAAAAAATCAAATTTTCAGTTAGAGGATCTGTACAAAATTTTTTCAAAACTTGGCAGGATTTAATCAATATTATTTTAGAATAAGAGAATTAACTATTATTGTATTTAACTCCCTTCTCCATCTCTTATTTATATAGATATTTACTTCTCCCCTTCTTTTGTCTAATGTTGCCTTATTAAAAAGCTTAAAGAAATTTTCCTTTAGCTAAGCTCTCCTTCTCAGGGATGGGGTTTGATTTGTTTTCAAATTTGTTGGGTTATAAATGGATCTGTTTGTATGGAATGATTACAATGAAAATTAATAAAATAAAAATATATAATAAATTAATTTTTTCCTCAGAATTCTGCACACAACACCCCATAATGACAACGTGAAAAAAGTTTACTTGAGGCTTTTGCAAATTTATTAAAAATAAAAAAACTGAGAAATCCCATGTAAATAAGTATTCACAGCCTTTGCTCAGTACTTTGTCGATGCACCTTTGGCAGCAATTACAGCCTCAAGTCTTTTTGAATATGATGACACAAGCTTGGCACACCTATCCTTGGCCAGTTTCGCCCATTCCTCTTTGCAGCACCTCTCAAGCTCCATCAGGTTGGATGGGAAGCGTCGGTGCACAGCCATTTTAAGATCTCTCCAGAGATGTTCAATCGGATTCAAGTCTGGGCTCTAGCTGGGCCACTCAGGGACATTCACAGAGTTGTCCTGAAGCCACTCCTTTGATATCTTTGCTGTGTGCTTAGGGTCGTTGTCCTACTGAAAGATGAACCGTCACCCCAGTCTGAGGTCAAGAGTGCTCTGGAGCAGGTTTTCATCCAGGATGTCTCTGTACATTGCTGCAGTCATCTTTCCCTTTATCCTGACTAGTCTCCCAGTTCCTGCCGCTGAAAAACATCCCCACAGCATGACGCTGCCACCACCATGCTTCACTGTAGGGATGGTGCCAGGCTTCCCCCAAATGTGACGCCTGGCATTCACACCAAACAGTTCAATCTTTGTCTCACCAGACCAGAGAATTTTCTTTCTCATGGTCTGAGAGTCCTTCAGGTGCCTTTTGGCAAACTCCAGGCAGGCTGCCATGTGCCTTTTACTAAGGAGTGGCTTCCGTCTGGCCGCTCTACCATACAGGCCTGATTGTGGAGAGAGGAGAACCTTCCAGAAGGACAACCATCTCTGCAGCAATCCACCAGAGGACCTTTGGAGCTCTGACAGAGTGACCAGCGGGTTCTTGGTCACCTCCCTGACTAAGGCCCTTCTCCCCCGATCGCTCAGTTTAGATGGCCGGCCAGCTCTAGGAAGAGTCCTGGTGGTTTCGAACTTCTTCCACTTATGGATGATGGAGGTCACTGTGCTCATTGGGACCTTCAAAGCAGCAGACATTTTTCTGTAACCTTCCCCAGATTTGTGCCTCGAGACAATCCTGTCTCGGAGGTCTACAGACAATTCCTTTGACATGAACTGTCAACTGTGGGACCTTATATAGACAGGTGTGTGCTTTTCCAAATCATGTCCAATCAACTGAATTTACCATAGGTGGACTCCAATTAAGCTGCAGAAACATCTCAAGGATGATCAGGGGAAACAGGATGCAGCTGAGCTCAATTTCGAGCTTCATGGCAAAGGCTGTATATACATGTGCTTTCTCAATTTTTTATTTTTAATAAATTTGCAAAAATCTCAAGTAAACTTTTTTCACGTTGTCATTATGGGGTGTTGTGTGTAGAATTCTTAGGAAAAAAATGAATTTAATCCATTTTGGAATAAGGCTGTAACATAACAAAATGTGGAAAAAGTGATGCCTGTGAATACTTTCCGGATGCACATTATATATACACACACACACACACACACACACACACACACACACACACACACACTGCATCTATACCTGTAGATTATTATTAGGCACACACATTTATAGCAAATGATAGCACACATCAATTATTTTAATTAATTTTTTAATTATAACATCTAAAATATTTAATTACAAATATTTTTCATAAAAGTAATCACTCTAACTTTGAGTACACACAGAAAGTAAAACCACGTATACCATGACTATTCAATGGATGGAGTATCCAGTTCTTCTAAAACACACACACAGATTGCCTCCAAGAAATATGGGCTTTTCTTTCTCACTACCATGAGATACAATGGCTGCTTCTCAACAGCGTAGGCATGTTCACTTAAACTGTGATCCACCTGCCAGGACCTAAAAGGTGTTACTGATAAGTAAGGAATGAAGTTATGATCTAAAGCATTGACACAGAGGTGAATGCATTCCCAAGTGTTCAATGTTATTCAAATGTTCTGTTTAAACCGTTTAAAACTAAATAAAATGTGTAAGTGCATTACTGTTCCCAATTTATCACAACCTTAAATATACTATTAAGAAATGTTTGCCTGTACAGTCAGATTTTGCTTAAATACAATCGAAACATCAAAATACATGATAAAATAAGACAAAACATAGCCCCTTTATTTTTTCCCATTAGACATTTAACAGTGACTGGGACAGAAAAAAGTGATCCTTTTAAAATAAATTAAAATTAACTATAATCAGAATCAAGCCTTTTAAACAGAAGCAATTGTGCAACAGTATGAGATGGGCATAAAAAAGTGTCACTATACGTTTAAGTATGCCAATTCTAAGAGCTATTCCTTTCCCCACCAAAATGGTTTCTCTTTTTATACTAAATGTTCTAACACAATATCTCTTAAGTTAGCTTCCCAATTGGGACACCAACAGGCTGCATATAGTATTGTCTGATGAAGTAACCGACTTCATATCCACACCACAAATGAGTAGCCGCTGTAAAGTCTCTGTAAAGATTACTGAACATGACGTCATTTAGTCATGACTAGTCAAAGTTAATAAAAAATATCATAAGTAAACATTGCAAAATGAAATCCATGAACATAAACTATGATTTTTCTTAAAGATACAGATAGAAAAGTATACTCAAAGAGCACTTCTTGAGCCAAGCCACAATTTAACGGATTCAGCCATATGGCACTGTAGATCTGTGTGTATATCATTGTATTATTTTTATATATATATTATATATACATATATATAAACAAATTATTGAGAAACAGCTTCAAAAGTGGATAAGACTACAGCTTGCCAATATGAGTGACTCAAATGCTTTAGTCAAATAATCTAATAACAGCCTCCTCATCTTTCACAGTAGGAAGTAGTGACCACCTCTTTTGTCTCTAATAATCTTACTTCATTTGAGTTTTCAAAGTTTTGCCTATACAGAGTAGGCTCTTATGGTTAAATAAGACAGACTAGAGCAAACTAAAACGTACTAATTAAAAATCTGTCCCTGTAGTGTTGATGCTAATTATAAGGTACAGTGGTGCAACAAGTCTGTTCTATTGTGGGATTCATTAGTTTAAAGGGGGGGGAGAGATGCATGTTGGCAGGTGTATGGACTGGCCAACTTTCATGTCCCTGATGATTTTGCAAAAGGCGGTAGAGTTGCTTCAGCTGGGTCACAATGTTGTCCTTGATATCTGGGGTGGAGATCTGAAGACGCACACTGCCGCTGTCAAATGAACGCATAGAATCCACAGAAAACATCTCAGTGATGATGCGTGCCACCACTGGAATAACCTGAAGAGAGAAAGGGAGATAGGAAATTGGAAATGGTCTGCTTAAGTGTTTATCCATCCATCCATTATCCAACCCGCTATTATCCTAACTACAGGGTCATGGGGGTATGCTGGAGCCAATCCCAGCCAGCACAGGGCACAAGGCAGGAAACAAACCCCAGGCAGGGCGCCAGCCCACCGCAGGGCGCACGCACACACACACACACACACACCAAGCACACACACTAGGGACAATTTAGGATCGCCAATACACCTAACCTGCATGTCTTTGGACTGTGGGAGGAAACCGGAGTGCCCGGAGGAAACCCACGCAGACACAGGGAGAACATGCAAACTCCATGCAGGGAGGACCCAGGAAGTGAACCTGGGTCTCCTAACTGCGAGGCACCGTACCGCCCTGAATTATATTTTTTTTTTCTGAATGCTTTTATATATATTTTTTCAAAAGTAAATTAGATTTTAAACTTTATAGGCAAGAAAAAATAGCTTACATAAAATCTGATCAGGTGACTTTTTGGGCTTTTTTCATTCTTGTAAAATCTACTAACAATTGACCCATTTGGTATAAGTGGATAAAGAGCTCCCCCACAGAGAAGTGTTTGCTGTGCACCGACTTTAACGTGATGAGGGGATTCAAAGTGGCAAGCGGCCAGTGCCCATATCTCAGTGTCTCAGAAGTACCCCTAGGAATTGCATTACAAATCTGAAAAGCGTAAGAATTTGTCCTACCATGAGAAGTATTTACAAAGTGTCCTACTCACACTCCCAGCATGGAGTAGGAGTTCACATTTGAAAATGAATGACCTGTGATGCAAATTAAGTTTTTAGTTGCAATATGCTCAACAAGACCATTTCTCTTAAGCCTTTTTTATGTACTTGGATTTCAGATGAATATGCCGGATACTGCGGAAACACTTAACCAGAGTTCCTTCTGTCCCTTAAGGCAGTGACCTTTCAGTACTGTTCATGAGATGCAGATAGCTTTTGGGGTATTACTTATGTAACATCTAGCACATGAATGTTTTTAAAAATATGTATCAGTATAAACAAAAATAATTTATTTCACTTCATTTGCTTTCTCTACCTGAACTGTAATCAACTTTCTCTCTTTAGGTCTCCCATCTGGCCACTCTTCTCCAAAACAAAGATGAATCTCATACTGGGGCAGTTTGTCCAACTGACCTTTCTGTTGGGTGATCACATCTGGAATAAGGAAATGGAGTTACATTAGAAAGGTAAAAGTGTCTTTATAGTGAGAGAAAAATACTTCATGTTACTGTAGAGTTAGGTAAATTCCTCTTTTTTATCTTTATAGAACTACCAGTCAAGCTTCATTAACTTGGTAATTATTTTTTTTTCCTTCTCAGTAATGGGGTATTATACAACTAGTTTCAATCATTCCATAATTTCCTTGTTCTCTTGCAGATCTTAATACTGAAAACGTACAGTGCATCTGGAAAGTATTCACAGCGCATCACTTTTTCCACATTTTGTTATGTTACAGCCTTATTCCAAAATGGATTAAATTCATTTTTTTCATCAGAATTCTACACACGACACCCCATAATGACAATGTGAAAAAAGTTTACTTGAGGTTTTTGCAAATTTATTAAAAATAAAAAAACAGAGAAATCAGATGTACATAAGTATTCACAGCCTTTGCTGAATACTTTGTCGATGCACCTTTGGCAGCAATTACAGCCTCAAGTCTCTTTGAATATGATGCCACAAGCTTGGCACACCTATCCTTGGCCAGTTTCGCCCGTTACTCTTTGCAGCACCTCTCAAGCTCCATCAGGTTGGATGGGAAGCGTCGGTGTGCAGACATTTTAAGATTTCTCCAGAGATGTTCAATCGGATTCAAGTCTGGGGCCACTCAAGGACATTCACAGAGTTGTCCTGAAGCAACTCCTTTGATATCTTTGCTGTGTGCTTAGGGTCGTTGTCCTGCTGAAAGATGAACTGTCGTCCCAGTCTGAGGTCAAGAGCACTCTGGAGCAGGTTTTCATCCAGGATGTCTCTGTACATTGCTGCAGTCATCTTTCCCTTTATCCTGACTAGTCTCCCAGTTCCTGCCGCTGAAAAACATCCCCACAGCATGATGCTGCCACCACCATGCCTCACTGTAGGGATGGTATTGGCCTGGTGATGTGCGGTGCCTGGTTTCTTCCAAACGTGACGCCTGGCATTCACACCAAAGAGTTCAATCTTTGTCTCATCAGACCAGAGAATTTTCTTTTTCATGGTCTGAGAGTCCTTCAGGTGCCTTTTGGCAAACTCCAGGCGGGTTGCCATGTACCTTTTACTACGGAGTGGCTTCCGTCTGGCCACTGTACCATACAGGCCTGATTGGTGGATTGCTGTAGAGATGGTTGTCCTTCTGGAAGGTTCTCCTCTCTCCACAGATGACCTCTGGAGCTCTGACAACGTGATCATCGGATTCTTGGTCACCTCCCTGACTAAGGCCCTTCTTCCCAGATCGCTCAGTTTAGATGGCCAGCCAGTTCTAGGAAGAGTCCTGGTGGTTTTGAACTTCTTCTACTTACGGATGATGGAGGCCACTGTGCTCATTGGGACCTTCAAAGCAGCAGAAATTTTTCTACAACCTTCCTCAGATTTGTGCCTCGAGACAATCCTGTCTCGGAGGTCTACAGAAAATTCCTTTGACTTCATGCTTGGTTTGTGCTCTGACATGAACTGTCAACTGTAGGACCTTACATAGACAGGTGTGTGCCTTTCCAAATCATGTCCAACCAACTGAATTTACCACAGGTGGACTCCAATTAAGCTGCAGACACTTCTCAAGGATGATCAGGGGAAACAGGATGCACCTGAGCTTAATTTTGAGCTTCATGGCAAAGGCTGTGAATACTTATGTACATGTGCTTTCTCAATTTTTTTATTTTTAATAAATTTGCAAAAACCTCAAGTAAACTTTTTTCACGTTGTCATTATGGGGTGTTGTGTTTACAATTCTGAGGAAAAAAATGAATTTAATCCATTTTGGAATAAGGCTGTAACATAACAAAATGTGGAAAAAGTGATGCGCTGTGAATACTTTCCAGATGCACTGTATGCCAGGAGCCATGTAGGGCTTCATTCTGGCCCCATTCAGACCATTGATGCAATCATGGCAGGTGTCAGAGTACCAAGTCAGAATATTGCTCTAATCTCTTCTATTTCATGTACAGTAATTTATACTCACAGCAAAACAATTACACTGAAAGACTTGCATCCATATATCTATGAGGTGCTTGGTAAATATGGACACAAATTGCATTTCTGCAAGAATTACTTCTTTGCTGCAATATCCATACTAATTATATTTTTCTGCATAAATCACTTAGATCTCTGCTAAACAGATATTACTGTCAAAGATAACTATTCAAACTGCTAACAGCAAATGCTTTATATTTACTATCAATTAAACACTGGATAAACTTAATAAAATTAGGACCCACACTATGAACAGAAGTACAAATACATAACATCTTACTACTAAGGAAGGACTCCAGGCAGAACAGCTTGACTTTCCTCTGCCTCTCAATGAGATTTGGTGAGTTGGAGTTGGGGGCACAGGGCCCAGACCAGTAGACTTTGCACTGGCAGAGGCGGATGGCATAGATATCAAGCCCACTAACTTCTAAGATTAGCCCTCGGTCCATGACATCGAGTAAACGGTTGGTGAAGAGCCTCTGCTTGTCATTTGTGATGTGTTCCGTGGAAGGGAAGCGAAGCTGCTCCAGACTAACTGGCCCAAACAGTTCTTCTTGATTTATCATGGGACCCAGGTCCCCATAGAAGAGGCGACAGCCTTGAGGGTTACTCACAGTGAGAGGGGGGCATGCTTCTTTGCCTCTGTATTGGAAGTGGACCTCTAGGTCAGTCACTGTATAGGAAAGTTGGAAGACATTTCATTATTTTATAAAATTTGGATTATTCAGAAATTAGTAAATATAATGTATTGACAAAATATTGCTTAAGATAATAAAAAAACGACATAAGCAGATATATTTTAAAAATAAATTCTCTATAATGCCTGATAAAAGATGCATGACAATACAGTGTAAGAGAACATTTTTTTTTCTTCTTCTTCAAATTTATTAAGGTTAATTGTTCAGCCGTCTGAATGAATTCGGGATCAGGACATCAGTTTGCACTTTTTGCGCTCCATTATAGTCTCTTATGTCTTTTTCCCCCTAAAATCACACTTAACATTCTTCTAAAACACATGAATGTCAACAATGACTGTAATCAATTTTACCAGTTTTTATATTACATACATACATATTACATATGAACAACTTATCATTAACAGCCATCTATCCATTCATTGTCCAAACCTGCTTTATCCTAAGAAGGGTCGCAGGAAAGCTGGACCCTATCCCAGAAAGCAAGGGACACAAGCCAGGAACATTCCCTGGACAGAGAGCCACTCCATTGTAGAGTGAACTTGTGATTACACAGACACACACCCCAAACCCATAGGTCTAGTATCACCAGTACACCTAATCTGCATGTCTTTGTACTATAGGAGAAAACTGGACATGGGAAGCACTGCAAACTCCATGCAGTGAGGACCCAAGGTGTGAACACTGGTCTCTTTACTGTAAGGAGGCAGTGCTACTACCAGGCTCCTCAGAGCCCCCAAATCAAATCAGCATTATTTTATATATTGCCTTTGCACTGTGATCTCAAATTTGTACAAACTGAGGCTCAACATTTCACAAGTAGGTTATGAGATTTGCTTAGGGACACCTACTGATAATGATCAAACCAGTAAAGTAGTTTTAAATTCAAGTACTTTACTCACTAGTGCACAGTGAAAAAGTGTAGGATTAAACTCACCCTATAACAATAATCAGGAACAATTAAAGCAAAACAAGGAGCTAACAAGTTTTTATAGCAGAGACTAAAATGTATGTATATGTCATGAAATGTCCAGAACCAAATTGTGTAAAAGGAAGAACATTCTATTAAATCTGTAAATCCTTTTTTACATGTACCTTTAAAAAAAAATAATAGACATTTACTTACTTTATGCTAATTCCAACTTCAACTACTAGGTTAATGAATTAGCAAAAATTAAATGGAAGAAATTTGTATGTTACTTCTTGTAGGTGCAATGGAACTGAAAATGATGAAATGGTAGGACTGGGGCAGTATGATCTTTCAAAAATAATTACTACGGACTACCAAGAGCTGTGAGAAACAATGCCAAACAGAAGAGCATTAGATTTACAGTTTCCTTCAGTTTGGCCATAGGTTTTCTTTAAGTATTCCACTTGGCAGACTTATCTTCACAAATTTTCTAATTATGTCCAATGAACTTCACTTTACATCCAGGAAATCTGAGTTTCAGCATGCAGTAAGAAGGACTGATAGAGGAAGAACTTGGGAAAAATTAAATAAGCACATTGGGCAGCAGAGGTGTTAAGCAAGGCCTTCAGTTACTTACAGAAAATGAAGTAAAACACAATGCATCTGCAGATAACCCCTTAATCCCAGAAAAACTAAATGGACTTGAATGTATGTCTAATGTGCAAACAAGATGAAGAGGCAGAGGGAACAGAAATATTTGGGTGTTTGCCTTTACCCACCCATTATTATTTATGAATATGATGTAAAATATGGACTGACGTCTAATTTAGTTTCTCCCAGGTTAGGGTCTGGGTCCCACAACCCTGTACTGGATTAGGAGGGTCTGGGAATACAACATTATATACTATGAGGTAAGGTGGCTTCTCAGCTCACAGAAGAGTAGGGAAATACTGTATCTTGCCTCTGTGTGGATAGTTAAATTTTTTGTTAGTTAGTTTGCTATTGATATTTGTAATCTCTCAGTTAAGTATACAGAAGTTTGAAACTTTTTTTTTTCTAAGATGGCCATTTTAGCACTTTTTCCAAGGACATCCGGTTTATGCTGCATTAAAGTGTTTAAATGACTCACAATGAGCATCCTCACTAACATGTTTTTGAAATCCTACTAATTTGCCTATGAGGCTTCGTGACATTCTTGAACATAAAGTGTCACTGAACAGGTCAATATACTATTCCTTAAATATACTCAACCTTTTTGACAAAGTGGTAAACATGAGTATCAATCTGTCCTGGTGCATTTGCCTACTGGATTTCTTCTGACTGGAAACAGGTGGTGAAGGACAACACCAAGATAGAGAGCCTGTCAAACTTAACAATTTCTGCATTTTATTGCCTTAAGAATTTCAAATGACATGACTTGGGATCATGGCCAAAGATTTCTGGAGTGTCACAAGAAGCAAATGGCATTTACTAGAAGTCTGTTATCGAAAATGCTTTAACCTTCTTCCACAGTTTTATATGATAACCTGCCTCTGCTAAGAATAAGAAATATCTATATAGAATGGTTTACTCCATTTCTAAAACAGTGGTCACAATGTCCCTAAAATAGATTCACTGCTTTTGCAGACAGATCCCATAAAACAATTAAGATCTTTTCCAACCCATCACACCTTGCCCAGCTTCTTTTCACTCTCCATATACTGTATCTAATAACCAGCTCAGGTACATTTGCTTTGATGTATTATCTGTATTACTGTCAGTGAAGTCACTGTACGCATGACCTTCACCAAATCAAATTCCACAGAACTGACATTGTTATGGTGAGGGTCAATATGTAGAGCGTGAGAGATGAAAATAACCTGGCCATATCAGCTTTTTCATTGATTCCCTCCTAGAGAATTCCCATGAGCTCTCAAACCAGAAAAAAGATACAGCTGGCATATCCCCATAGCTGTCCAAACTATATGCCCAAACCACCTCAGCTGACTCCTCTTGATTTTTCAGCAAATGTAATATTTATGTTATCACTAGGTTCAAACCACAGCCCTCCCACATCATTCTAATATAATTTATGTGATCTTTTTATTGTTTTACTAAAAATTGTTTATTTAAAAAAAACAGATTAAGATTTAACAAAAAAAAAATCTTGATAAGGCACACAAGATATTTGCAGGTAGAATTTACTACTCTTGCATGTAGCGAGACTATATAGAACTTTGCCTATAAATATATCAAGGTTCAAATTATTTTCTTGTAAATCTTTGCTATTATTTACATTTACTAACATTTGGTAAAGATGAGTGACAATCCATTAACAACACACACACACACCAAAATTTAACTCAATTTTGTGTAATCAAATAACCTGACATTCACATGTCTGAGACGAGGAAAACTCCATGCAGACATGGGAGAAAAGTGAAAACTGTCTATTACCTGATAGACGCTGCATATGAGGTTGACCTTCTGCAAGTGAATCTCCTGAGCATTTAGTAAATACAAATAGTTTTTACTACTTTACAGCTTGTATTTTTTGTAATGCAAAACTGAGAAAGAAAATGTATTATAGCAAGCTATAAAAATAAAAGCAACAAGGCCATTTGACTTTTTTTTTTGGTCTTATGAGTCAACAGTTGCATGTTTGGTTTTGCATTCAGATCTATGCAGAGAGACACACTGAAAGATGTTTACTAAAAGGAACAAGAAGGCAGCATGTGCACTAAAAACATGCAGTCTGCTTTTTGGAAATACCTGTAAAGGACCCCCAACTGATGTGTCTAGATTTTAAAATGGGACTGACTTCCCCGGTCTATCTTGAAGATGCAGGGGAACATGATGATTAGATAATCAGTAATCATATTTTAAAGCAGTTGTAGTTTTGCCTAGTTTTAAAGCAACCCAAAGAAGCATATTACTTTAGTTCTTAATTTTCAGTGTAATTCCCTAATTATGGGATCTGTACAAGTGTTTAATTTTTTTTCCCCATTTATCGCTTTACTCTAAGCTATTATACATGGTGTCCCAAAAGTCACTATACACTTCCTTTTTTCTATTTTGTTCCAGGTATCATTCGACAGACTTAAGCCATCAGCATATGACAACTTAGCCTTTGCAGTTTTTGTAAGCGTACCATTCCCTTAACCATGGCGCACCTCCCCACTTTGCCAGGTTAGTCAGAGATTTCCTGAACATCAAGTTTCCTGACCGATGGATCGGTCGAAGGGGTCCCCTAGAATGGGCGCCGCGCCCCCCTGACCTTACTCCTTGTGATTTTTTTTTGTGGGGCTATATCAAAAGCAAGGTGTATGCCACTAAGCCTCGTAACATGTCACAGCTTGAGGAAAGAATCCGCATGGACTGCAGTGAGGTCAGGGAAGAGATGCTGCAAAACGTTGGAGAGGCTTGCATCCAAAGGTGGCTGAAGGTTGTCGAAAATGGAGGCGCTCATGTGGAGGTATATAATTAGATTTCAAGATGTTGCAACGTGATGACAAGCCTAGCAAGTAAAACTGCAACGACTCCTTTGCTGATGCAAGAAATATTAATAAACTCAGTTTCTTGTGTAATTTTTAGGAATTTATTAAAAGTATATAGTGACTTTTTGGACACCCTGTATATACAAATCTCTGATCTCATCAGTAGAAATTGTGATATATAAAATAAATTACATCAAAACCAATCTGAGCTTTAATAGTACAGTACATAGTGTTGCCCTCTGTATTAAAGCACTCACACTCCTGTCCTCTCACACACTAGCCCTCATATTTAAATGTAGTCTCACTGGGAATCACAGAGTACATAACATAGCCTGACATGGAAAAGCTTTAAATTAATTTAAAAATGCCAGCCCTCATTTTAATGCTAAGAATACAAAAAACATTTTTTTTGACGTAAATGTAATTGAGTATATGATGTAAAACTGATAAGAAATTCTTAAGATGAAAAGTTGGGGGGTTGTTGTAAACATTTTAACAAGTCAAAATTACCGCAGAAAGCTTATATCTTATTTTGCACATGTGGTGGGCTGTAACCCACTGATCCTTAATACAGAAACATCACTACTGTTGTGTATTTCACATGCTTGCATTGCAAAATGTTTTTCACCAGCAGAGGGCCAAAAAAAAGTAAATGTTCTTAAAAGTTAAGGCTGCTGGCAATGTCACTTCTTCAGTGCTGCTAGTTTAATAAATTCTAGTTTGGGAGAGAGATGAAAAGCCCTATTAATCCCTTCGTATCTACAATAAATCTGGAACATACCTGTGTCATTGACAAAATTAAAGAAGACTAAAAAAAAGAAAAAAGAACCTTGACATAATGAATTATAAGTATCTGGTAAGGTTTTCTTATTAATATTGGTACTTGCTCATCACTTTTAGGAAATTTAACATTTCTTTTCACTGCTATGCAGATGATACACAGGTTTATATTCCTGTCTGCAACTCTGCAATAAATCAACTCCACAACTGTCTTTCTGAACTAAGATCCTGGATGGCTAATAATTTTCTTGATCTGAATCAAAATAAAACAGAGGTGCTTATAGTGGGTCCATCAGCTAAAGCCCAAATTGGTCTTGGACTTCTCGGCTCTTTCTCTGTCTTTTGCAAACCTCAAGTCCGCAAACTTGGTATTATCTTTGACAGTAACTTCTCTTTTGAGAAACAAGTAAATTCTGTAGTCAAGAGCTGCTTTTTCCAGCTTCGTCTATTAGGTAAGATCAAGTCTTTTTTTATCTTCTAGAGATCTTGAGAAAGCTACTCATGCTTTTATTTTTTCTCACCTTGATTACTGCAACTCGCTGTATTCTGGGATTAGCAAATCCCTGATACACAGGTTACAGTTGGTCCAGAATGCTGCCGCTCACTTTCTGGTTGGGGCAAGAAAGTATGACTCTGTTTCTCCTATTTTAGCCTCTTTACACTGGCTACCTGTCAGTTTTTGAATTGATTTTAAAATCTTGTTGCTAGTTTTTAAATCTTTACATGGGCTTGCTCCTGCCTATTTATCTGAATTGTGTGTTTTACACCAGCCATCCAGAGTGCTTAGATCTTCTGGTCAGTTGTCTCTTGTTGTCCCTCGTACCAAGTGTAAAATCAAGGGGGACAGGGCTTTTGCAGCTGCTGCTCCTCGCCTGTGGAACTCTTTACCTCATCATAGAAAGGAGTCGTCTACAATTGAACTGTTTAAAACAAGATTAAAGACTCATTTCTATTCACTTGCATTCCGTGACCTTCAGTAATACTGATGATTTCCTCATTGTGATTATATAACATCACTTCTATTTATTATTTATTTTATTTATGTTCATATATTTTTTATTTCTATTTGTTATTTGTTTGTTTTTCTTTTATTCTATTATTGTAAAGCACTTTGGCCACAGCATTCCTATGATGTTTTAAATGTGATATATAAATAAATTGACATTGACATCTGATATGGTTAATACTATTATGGCACAGGGCTGGGGAAGAGTATGTCAGGGGCCAAAGAGTGGAACAGGAAAATATTTGCTATATACTGTTATGGACTGACAAAGGCTAATAGATCCGGAAACCATGAAAAAAAAAGACTCTTACAGGAACACTCCAAAGACTAAGAGAAGGTGGCACCACATGAGGCAGATTGCAGTATCATTCAAGCATACAAAAGGTTTGGAAACATATCTAATGTTTACAGATCCCTCAGTAACAGAGAAAATGAAACCATGGAAGACTGGAAGGATTCTGGTGCAGTACTTTGAGACCAAGGCAGAGAAGCCATCCTGCAAGAAAGAAGGTTGCGTGGAAGCTGTTTTCCAAGACTAATTTTTTCCAAAGGGGTGAAGTTACCACCTGGGCCACTAGATGCCTCTATGCATTTACCATTTAAACAGAGCACATATTAACTACTCAAGTGATTCCAGGATAAGGCCTAGAAATAACCTCACCCACTGGAGTCAAACTGACTAATCTAAACCAATTTTGCGTACATTTGGAGATCAACTATAATCAACACTCAATAGTGAGTCAAAGAGAAATCTAGAAAAATAAGGCTGTCTCATTGTTGTTTGTCAAATACTGATCACATATGGTTAAGATGTTATGTGGGCTGTCATGCTAAAATGGACAGAACACAAATCTCCGTCTGTCAGAGACCAGCAGTAATTTTAATTTTTATGACCTACTGTCCATTAAATGGATTTAGGGATGCTACCTCAGGGAGCTGGGGTTGATTCAAAACTCTGTCATTACCTATGAGGAGTTTGCATGTTTTCTTCATTTCTGTGCTCAATTTCTCAGGTCTTATAATCCCTTTCTTCTCCAGGATAGCCTTTGGGTGTAATTGCCTTGTAATGGATTAAGTGGATTTGGGAAAACAGATGAATGTCCACTCAGAGTAACTTCATTCCTGACATTCCAGTACGTAAGTGATAGTGCTCTTGTTGATATTTATAATCCACTTAGCCGTTTAGAACAGTCAATAGTAAGGCTGAATTGTTAATGCAAGAAAGTGGGGCAGAGATGGGACAGGCTATGTTTATGACCCAGGCTGGGGGCTAGACTGAAAAACTTCACAATAATGTATAAGCAATCAGATGACAACTACAGCATTAATAACTAGCATTAAGTGGTGGGGTTGGGGACAATCAGAGAAACAGAATTATCAGTAATATGGGAAGTCTTTTCTGGAACAGTTTAAAAAAGGTTTATCAAGTTTTTTTTTTTTACCTTTGTTAGTTTTTATCACTTACCAAGTGTTATGCCTTAATGCTGTTTGGACTAACATGTTACAAAAGTTTTGGGTCACATGAATCGAGATATTACATAGAACACAAGCTTACTCAAAAATCTCTACTTACAGACACATTCACATCACAAATAAAAAAAACTCACATTTTCTCTGGTGTATTTATACTTGCAATATCTGTAATTGCTTTTTCTATTTCATGTAGAAAATCTTCTTAATGCAGTTTAGAGCTAACACACTTGTTGGGCCAGTTTGGAGTCAACAGTTAATCAACCACGCACATTTTTTAGGTTGTTGGAAGAAAACCAAAGTACTTAGGGGGAAAAAAAAATTCCACACAGACACAGTGAAATTATGCCAACTCCACACACACAATTAAGAGGCCAGTATTTCAACTATACAGTATTCCCTAATATGAATCTTCTGTCTCCACTGCAGAGCTTCTACTATACAGTCATCTCTGCCAAATTCATTTCCTTCCTATTTCTGATATTGTTAATGATCTTGTTATTTATATCTTATTACTTGTACTCTTCTTTAATTTGTAAAATACTTTGTGAAGTTTTGCTCTGAAAAAGGTTTGCACATTTTCTCCATGTCTGCATGGGTGTTCCTCTGACCTAATCAAAAGCAAGGTTGCTAGTTAGATTAATTGTGGATACTAAGACAGCCCAACTGTGAGTAAGTGTGGATACAAATGTGTATTTGTGTCTGTAAAATGCAATTAACCAACGACCCATCCGCTACTTTACGGCATTACTAGATAATATTTGAAATCCACAAAATTCACTCCTCCCTGGTTTTGCATGTAAAAGATGGAACTTTAAACATTAATATATCTTAAGATTATACTCTTTGCTCTTTATTATACTGTTTCAGATTTTGTATTCATATCTTCTAAGCTTTAAATAAAGGCTCTACACTGCTTTTATGTGTTTTTAATAGATTTAAGATTTAACTGCAGGTATGTTAATGAGCAATTCTGTGTGCTCAGTGGAACCATAAAAACGATAAAAAATAAAAACAAAAAGTCTAGTTGCTACTACAGGTCTCCTTTGGGGAGGAAAAAAAAAGTATAGAAAAATATTAACCAGTAATTCATAGAGTGAATGTGCTACCCTGGGCTAAGTGCCCCTGTCATTGCTGAACTTTACACTGCAAGTTAATTATAAATCGGTGGGCTATGAGAGCAAAAGGAAAACCAACCACACTTTAAAAAGCAAACACTTGTGATCAGCTTCAGATCTGGCTTGTTGCAATAAGAACCTAAATGCACTGCTGCCAGGCAAAATTAAGTTGCAGTAATGTTACTTACAATACTTAAATGCAGTTTAATTCTCTTTTAATCTTGGGTAATGGCCATCGTGTCTTCTAGAAAAGTCCTTCACTTTTTAATAGTGTCACTATTTGCACTTGAATATTCTAAATTAATCAATTCAGCAGTTTAAATGTGAAATTAGGATGGTATGCTTTTATATACAAACATAAGCAATGAGTTCTGATTCAGCCTCAACCCTGTATGCTGGAACGCCCAAATCATTTATCCAGTGTATGAATCATACCTGCATTCTCAACCTGCATAATCCAATTCAAGATCACTGGGAACCAGAGATTATCTCACAGCATAAGTCACAAAGTGACAAACAAACCCGTGGTAATGCACTGGAGGTGGTGTTCTGCTCTGCTTATCTATTGTTCTCTCTGGCAATTTTGAACTTCTGCTATTTTTCAATTGCAAGTCAATCCATTTGAAAAGGCACTGAATTATTAAACTTTTAGGTTATTCTTTAAATTGTCAATGTTTTCATATTTTATTTTACAGGTGATTTTAATTTGTCAAAAGGAGGCTGTGTGACTTTTCCCAATAAAACATTTTGCAGTTCCACTGTATGTTGCTGCATTTAATTCATACACTATAAATGTCAAATCTGCCCCATAATCCTGAAACATAATACTAATGTTTGGGGAAAAAGATGGATGGATGAACTTAATAGAATGTGTCATACTGTATTCATTTCTAAATGAGGCACTATGCCATGAATTCTGGAAACCATGGTTGATTTCCAGAGCATTACCTGCCTGCTCCCAACTGTGTAAAACTGCACTTCAGTGAGCTACTCCTCCTCTCCAACTTTATAACATTTCTATGTGTTAGTTGCACTTTTTTTTCTCATTCCTCTTCCTCTCTTTGGTTTTGTTCATTTTAGAATAGAGAAAAGATTACATTGGATTAGATAAACTTTATTAATCCAAAGGGAAATTTAGATGCAAAAAACATATGGTTCAGCAAAAGAAAACTGTCAATCTTTACTTTTAACCCTTATACCCACCAAGAGGTTTTTGGCATTATTACTCCTAAATTACATGCCTAAAAATTAACGGCTTTTATTCTGCTTATGTAATAAAGGAGCTGCAAATGGCTGAAGAGTAGAGAGTACAACATTCCAAATTTTTCAAAGGAAGTATTTGTATTTAAAAACCTTTGTTTATACCAAAATCAACTACATAAAAAATAAGTGGCACTTTAGGGATTTCGTCCCCCAAAAAATTGGATTTTATAGTACACAACCAAGACAATTTATGATGCACATTTCTGGAATCAATTGTCCTTTGTACCCCAATCTATCAGCTATTATTATACCAAGTTTACATGTTATATCCTATAGCACTGCAAAGTTATATACTGTTTGGTGCAAGGTTTCCCTTTTTTAGGAAACATTTTCCTGTATCATGCCAGCCCTTGAAGCAACATTACATTTTGTACTATAATTCACACATCATCTCCTGCCTTCTACTACAGTTGTCTCACAAAGATTTAGTGTGGTTTTAATTCATTTATTTATTTACTTTTTCTTGGCCCTAGTGTGTGCTTGGTGTGTGGTTGTGTTTGTGTGTGTCCTGCGGTGGGTTGGCACACTGCCCGGGATTGGTTCCTGCCTTGTACCCTGTGTTGGCTGGGATTGGCTCCAGCAGACCCCCGTGACCCTGTGTTCGGATTCAGCGGGTTGGAAAATGGATGGATGGATTTACTTTTTCTGTTGTTGTTGCTTTTTTATAAGGAATTAATGATCTTTAATTGCATAGCCACAAATCAAGCTTTCTGCCAAGTTTCCAGTGAATGAATGAATTTTCAATAGATCATTTCATTAAAGCTAATAAAAATAAGCTTAATATATAAACAAGTCAAACAATACACAAGGATAACTCACTGGAAATGTACAGTAAAATGCAAGTACTTGTATTTGTAACGACAGTGAAGCCTTTATGTCTACCTGTTATTCTACATACCCAACAGGCTATGAACTTACTTGGCAAGGAGCTGATCCACATCTCAGGTGACGGGAATATACCATCTAGGGGTGAATGTTCTTCCATACTAACAGGCTCGTCCTCTCTGGAAGGACAACTGCTGCCAACACTGGCTGGGTCTAAGGGAGACCCTGAAGAGAATGAGTAAGGCTTTAATATATGACTGATATACAGCATTTTTAAAAATTATGTTGGCTTCTACAAAAATAACAAACCTGCAATGTTCCTTAATGCCCCAGACAAATCATCATCTTCTTCTTCCAGATCATTATCTTCCCATGGTGCAGAGCCTGTAGATCCTACCAATGTAATGAACAGTGTTGATGTATCAGCTTTTTGAAACTTGAGCATTTCAAATCTGTCTAAAGGGATTAATATCTACAATTGTTGCAGTAACCAACAGTTAATATTTTCACTTATGTCAACAATCTAGGATCAATATTTTCAATATTGCAGCAACCTGTAAATTGAGATTATATGCAATAGATTGACTTCTACTCAAAGGACTTTGGATATATGCACTTATATAGCAAATCTCATATTGAGGCTCTATCAAAGTCTCATTCATCACTTACTTTACATTCAAGTAACTGCTGATTACTCTTGGATCCCCTCCTTATAGTGCAGAAAGAAACCTCACTGTGATTGAATTTGTTTTGTGCTTTTTGGAGATAATGGGGGAATCATCGTAACATATATGGACTATATAACAAAGGGCACAGGACTATTTTTCTTAGAAGACTGTGCTACTTTAATTTGGATAGTGACATTCTTTACATTTTCTACAACTCTTTGGTGGCCAATGCAATTTTTCTTCACTGTGGTGTGCTGGGCCTGGTAACATCACTTCAAGAGAGGCCTACTGAATAAACAAACTAATTACAGGGGCAGGCTCAGTTATGGGCTGAACGCTTGACCTGCTAGATTTGGTACTGGAGGAGAAAAAAAAATACAAAGCTGATGGCCATTATGAACAACACACACATCTTCTCAATTCTCTAATACTTTTGAGAATTTAGAAGATTTGGATCAAATCCTCATGTAGCCCTTTTCTGTGCCAAGAGATGGAAAGTTACTATCTATCACTGGCTCCCTGTGTCCTACAGAATCGAATATAAAATCCTACTAATAACCTGCAAAGCTTTAAATAACCTCGCACCAAACTACATCAGTGACCTCCTCCATCACTATGTGCCTGCCGCCCACTAAGGTCCTCTGATTCTGGTAATCTTGTTGTGCCCCTCACTAATCTACACTCCATGGGTGACAGGGGCCTTCAGCTGTATAGCGCCCCAGACTCTGGAATGACCTACCAAAATTAATCAGGTCAGCTGACTCATGAATTCTTTTAAAAAACAACTCAAAACTCATCTGTTCAGGAAGGCTTTTAGCTCTACTTGACTTTATTACCTTTCTCTCAGTTTACTTCTCTGTCAAGATGCTAATGTAACCTGTATGTGTGTGCTAGACCATCAATTATGTTGTCTGTTTCTTTTTCAGAATTTACTGTCTTAATCTTCTTTATTTATTTATCTAGTTTGTACAATGCTATATACTGTATATTCTGCCGTTCTTTATTTATTCTGTAAGTGCCTTGAGCATGGGAAAGGTGCTATACAAATAAAATGTATTATTATTATTATTATCAAAGTTTCCTAATTAAAAAAGAAAAAACAAAAAACACAAGCAGTTAGAAGAAGACCATTCTAAGCTTTTAAATGCAATCTCATTTTGGCACCAAAGGAAAGGTCTAATTTACCAGGATTGCTGATAGGCTGTGGGATTTCGCAGACATCATAGATTTTCACTGGATTCATGGGTACCTCCTTAGTTCCATCATATATCAGTTTAAACTCGCGACTTTTATTCAAGGCGCAGCGAAGCTGGGCTTTCCACTTAGCTGGATCAGGCTCGTCAACACCTTCTTGGAACTTGCCAGTTTCCACAGCCCATGCCTACAGGTGTAAACATAAATTGTTTACAATGTATCTAATAAAAATGATAAAAATGGTGAGATCTATTGTTTGAAAATATGCCATCAAATCCTGAAAGTAATGGAAAGATTAACAGATTATTTCATGCCCACCAAGTATATTTGGTTAGCTGTCCTAATAGTTAATTTTTAAAAGCCATCTGCATCACCACTACATCCATCCATCCATCCTCTTCCCGCTTATCCGAGGTCGGGTCGCGGGGGCAGCAGCTTGAGCAGAGATACCCAGACCTCCCTCTCCCCGGCCACCTCCTCTAGCTCTTCCGGGAGAATCCCGAGGCATTCCCAGGCCAGCCGGGAGACATAGTCCCTCCAGCGTGTCCTGGGTCTTCCCCGGGGCCTCCTCCCGGTTGGACGTGCCCGGAACACCTCACCAGGGAGGCGTCCAGGAGGCATCCTGATCAGATGCCCGAGCCACCTCATCTGACTCCTCTCGATGAGGAGGAGCAGCGGCTCTACTCTGAGCCCCCCCCCGGGTGACTGAACTTCTCACCCTATCTTTAAGGGAGAGCCAGACACCCTGCGGAGGAAACTCATTTCAGCCGAAAGAACGAGATTGCGAATATATTCGGTCACTACCCATAGCTCATGACCATAGGTGAGGGTAGGAACATAGATCGACTAGTAAATTGAGAGCTTTGCCTTACGGCTCAGCTCCTTTTCACCACGACAGGCCGATGCAGAGCCCGCATCACTGCGGATGCCGCACTGATCCGCCTGTCGATCTCACGCTCCATTCTTCCCTCATTCGTGAACAAGACCCCAAGATACTTGAACTCCTCCACTTGAGGCAGGATCTCGCTCCCAACCCTGAGAGGGCACTCCACCCTTTTCCGGGTGAGGACCATGGTCTCGGATTTGGAGGTGCTGATTCCCATCCCAGCCGCTTCACACTCGGCTGCAAACCGATCCAGAGACAGCTGAAGATCACGGCCTGATGAAGCAAACAGGACAACATCATCTGAAAAAAAAAAAAAAAAAAAAAAAAAAAAAAAAAAAAAAAAAAAAAAAAAAAAAAAAAAAAAAAAAAAAAAAAAAAAAACAAAAAAAAAAAGCAGTGACCCAATCCTGAGTCCACCAAACTGGACCTCCTCAACACCCTGGCTGCGCCTAGAAATTCTGTCCATAAAAGTTATGAACAGAATCGGTGACAAAGGGCAGCCCTGGCGGAGTCCAACTCTCACTGGAAACGGGTTCGACTTACTGCCGGCAATGCAGACCAAGCTCTGACACCGATCGTACAGGGACCGAACAGCCCCTTATCAGGGGGTCCGGTACCCCATACTCCCGGAGCACCCCCCACAGGATTCCCCGAGGGACACGGTCGAACGCCTTTTCCAAGTCCACAAAACACATGTAGACTGGATGGGCGAACTCCCATGCACCCTCCAGAACTCTGCTAAGGGTGTAGAGCTGGTCCACTGTTCCGCAACCAGGACGAAAACCACACTGTTCCTACTGAATCCGAGGTTCAACTATCCGACGGACCCTCCTCTCCAGAACCCCCCAAATAGACTTTTCCAGGGAGGCTGAGGAGTGTGATCCCTCTGTAGTTGGAACACACCCTCCGGTCCCCCTTTCTTAAAGAGGGGGACCACCACCCCGGTCTGCCAATCCAGAGGCACTGTCCCTGATGTCCATGCGATATTGCAGAGACGTGTCAAGCAAGACAGCCCTACAACATCCAGAGCCTTGAGGAACTCGGGCGTATCTCATCCACCCCCGGGCCCCTGCCACCAAGGAGTTTTTTGACCACCTCGGTGACCTCAGTCCGAGAAATGGGGGAGCCCACCTCCAAGTCCCCAGGCTCTGCTTCCTCATTGGAAGGCATGTTAGTGGGATTGAGGAGGTCTTCAAAGTACTCCCCCCACCGACCCACAACATCCCGAGTCGAGGTCAGCAGCACACCATCCCCACCATATACAGTGTTGACACTGCACTGCTTCCCCCCTCCTGAGACGCCAGACGGTGGACCAGAATCTCCTCAAAGCCGTCCGAAAGTCATTCTCCATGGCCTCCCCAAACTCCTCCCATGCCAGAGTTTTTGCCTCAGCAACCACCGAAGCTGCATTCTGCTTGGCCTGCCGGTACCTATTAGCTGCCTCCAGAGTCCCACAGGACAAAAGGGACCAGTAGGGACTCCTTCTTCAGCTTGACAGTATCCCTTACCGCTGGTGTCCACCAACGGGTTCGGGGATTGCCGCCACGACAGGCACCAACCACCTTACGGCCACAGCTCCGGTCAGCCGCCTCAACAATAGAGGCACGGAACATGGCCCATTCAGACTCAATGTCCCCCACCTCCCTCGGGACATGGTCGAAGTTCTGCCAGAGGTGGGAGTTGAAGCTACTTCTGACAGGGGGCTCTGCCAGACGTTCCCAGCAGACCCTCACAACACGTTTGGGGCCTACCAGGCCTGACCGGCATCTTCCCCCACCATCGAAGCCAACTCACCACCAGGTGGTGATCAGTTGACAGCTCTGCCCCTCTCTTCACCTGAGTGTCCAAGACATGTGGCCGCAAGTCCTGACGACACGACCACAAAGTTGATCATCGAACTGAGGCCTAGGGTGTCCTGGTGCCAAGTGCACATATGAACACCCCTATGCTTGAAACATGGTGTTCGTTATGGACAATCCGTGACGAGCACAGAAGACAATAACAAAACACCACTCGGGTTCAGATCAGGGGGGGGCATTCCTCCCAATCACGCCCTTCCAGGTCTCACTGTCATTGCCCACGTGAGCATTGAAGTCTCCCAGCAGTACGAGGGAGTCCCCAGAAGGTATGCCCTCTAGCACCCCCTCAAGGGACTCCAAAAAGGGTGGGTACTCCGAACTGCTGTTCGATGCATATGCACAAACAACAGTTAGGACCCGTCTCCCCACCGGAATGCGGAGGGAGGCTACCCTCTCGTCCACCGGGGTAAACCCCAATGTACAGGCTCCAAGTCGGGGGGCAATAAGTATGCCCACACCCGCTCGGCGCTTCTCACCGGGGGCAACTCCAGAGTGGTACAGAGTCCAGCCCCTCTCAAGGAGATTGGTTCCAGAGTCCAAGCTGTGCGTCGAGGTGAGCCCGACTATATCTAGCCGGAACCTCTCAACCTTGTGCACAAGCTCAGGCTCCTTCCCCTTCAGAGAGGTGACATTTCACGTCCCAAGAGCCAGCTTCTGTAGCCGAGGATCGGATCACCACTACATACATACATAAATAAATAAATAGATAAATAAATAAATCATTTATTTATTCAACACTCTCGTAACTCCTCTGTTTAGAAAAATGCTGATTGCTTTCAGTCTTGAAAGCACATCCCATGAATTTCTTCCAATGTTCTTGAGCTCATCATTTACTGTTGAAAGGTTTCTGCTGTGTCAATTTCATTCATACTTTTAAGAATTTAGAAGACTTGGACCAAATCCTCATGTAGCCCTTTTCTGTTCAAAGCTAAAGAGACATAATCCCCTTAGCCTGGTGAGAAGAATACCTGTATATAGCCTTTAGTCCGTGGATGTACTGGGATGCTCTTGTCAAATTTAACAGAAAGTCATGGAATGTTATACCACGTAATCCAAATTCAAATTATACAGTATGGTATGTCATAGCCAAATCATCTCAAGAGTGAAAAGGAGCTACACAATTGTCAATTAGATTGTGAGTTATCATCAACAGGACTAACATTTTCAAAACACTGGGAGAAAGCAAAAAGGCAAGCTTTGATAGAAATATCAAATACCATATGTATTTGAACTCATGTTGTAGGAGAACATTTACTGTTTATTACACAGTAAACTTCAACTTGCTCTAGCAGCCAAATATTTATGGTAACTGTAACAATGTACCATATAGTCTAATTCTGATTCCCCACCTTGAAGATGGTGTTCTCCTCCTCCTGTGGTGGACTGTGTCGGGTTGCATGCTTCCAAGGGATCTGAAAACGTTTTGCTTCTCTATCAATCCATACAAGTCCAGGGAAAGCATTGCTGTCAACTTGTGCCACTAGCCATGGTTTCAGACGGACTCTCCGTGGATGAATAGCCATCATCTGAAGCAGAAAAGAAAAAGCAAGAACCCATTTTGAAGTAATCTTTACATAACTGCAAAAACTAAGCCCATTGATCTGCTTGTACTAAAGCATTTCTTAATAATGCATAATAGACAAAAGTGGTGAATTCAAAGTCTCTACTCATATATAAACACTTCAAGAAAAAGTCAAAGGTTACAGAAAACTGTGTGAGGGGTTTGATTTACTTTGCAATTTTGTGAAATTGATCAGAGATAAACTATGATTCAAGATACTACATTCTATGGAAAAGACGTGTGGTGAAAATAAAATATGGAATGTTACTCTTGAACACACAATAGCAGGAAAGTTGTTTGCTTTTCTATTTCAGTAGAAAGAAACATGGCCACCAAAATCCAAAACACCAAAAAAAACTTCCAAAGTTTTTTTAAGTCTCTGATTCCAATTCAGCGTTGATGGGTAGTGAAGTTTATAAAAGCTGCATTAGGCACAATGTAGTGTGGTGAACCGCCGGGGACACCTTTGGCACAAAAGGACCGGGGGAGAGGGCTTATTCCAGATACTGTCTCCCCTGGACAATACAGGGCAGCCCCCTTGGCTTGCAGTGGGGCCACGGATTTGAAGCATTGAAGCTCAACCTTGCTGGGGCCC
Organism: Erpetoichthys calabaricus; assembly: GCF_900747795.2. NCBI lineage: Eukaryota > Metazoa > Chordata > Cladistia > Polypteriformes > Polypteridae > Erpetoichthys > Erpetoichthys calabaricus. Next base: position 88,533,828 of record NC_041396.2, on the reverse strand, counting down.
GTGGTCACCGCCAGGGGTGCCTGGATGTTTACTGCGCCCTGTCTGGCAGCACTTCCATCACACCATGAAATGCTGCTGGAAGAAGGTCGGTGGCCACCTGGAGTCCTTCTGTGTGTCCTATAAAAGGGGGCAGTTGCCACTACTCAATGGCCTGAGTCAGGAGAAAGCGTACAAAGCCTGTGAGGAGATTTGAAGGCGAAAGGACTGTGCTTTGTTGTTGGTATCGTGCTGTACAAGTGGGATATGGGGAGAAAGTATTTCCCACTGGGTAAAGTTAACGTGTGCTGTGCAACATTTGTGTCTCCACCCGTCTGTTTCAGGGTGGCTGGAGCTCCCTGGTATTCCACAGTAGAAAACAGCCCAGTATGAATTTCCAGTTAATTGCTGGACTCACTCACTTACTCATATTACTAGATGCCAGTCAACAATACAACCTCATCTTTAAGGAAGTAGCAGGGAACCAAAGTAACCAGAGCAAATGCATAAAATAAACAAACTCCAAAGAGACAGTCATCAAGCTGAATCTATGACTGTGAGCTGTTGCACTGTGCCACCCTGCTCACAAAATATGCTCTTTACAAGTAAAAGAAGAAAATAAAAGCTTAAAGTTGATTTCTTGCAAGTATGATATGACATGACATTTTCTAGCTTGTTTAATCAATTCAGTGTCATGGGTGAAACCTGAAAAAGGGTGTTTGAATAACAGAATGCACCAAAAACCATTAGCGAAAAATTAGTCCCCTCAAGGGTAAAAAAAAAAATACTTCAAGTAAGTGTAGGAAAAAAAAAATCTTTGAGAGAGAAAAAAAACACTACTTATAAGAACTGCTTTTGAAAAAAGGTAAACTGAAAATTTTCTAACTCAAGATATAACCTGGGATATTTTTTTTTCTATTGTAATAAACTAACGTACACAACAGTAATGAGAGTATGACCTTTGACCTTCAGCACTGAATACAGTAGTTCAATACTGATATACAGTACTACGATAACAACACAGAAATGCTGAGACAGACTGTAAAAAAACATGAATAATAACACATCTATTAGAGCACAGAATGTGGACACATTTTCAAAAGACCCAGACTACACTTGACTGACCACTGGTACAAGCAGATTCCATTTTCTACAGGTGAACACTTGAACAAGTTGAGTGATAAGAGATTTGAAAATATTTTACTCAATACCATTTACCTAGAAGTCTCTAAATAATTGTGAACTGGACTTTAAACCAGACTCTATCAATGAGGAACATGTATACTTGTCACATGTCTTCATGGGTATTTTACTCACATCCCAATAATGTGCAAATTATGTTAGCTGCTGAGTTTAAATTGGCTCCTTCTGAAAAATTGTGGGTGCACCCAACCATATTCTGTCATCTGATTTAGAGCTGCTTTCAGCCTTGTGCTCAGTGCTGCTGGGATTGGCTACAGTTCACCACAACCAAGAAATTGATTAAATAGGATGGAAAATGGATAGTGGAAGGATGGCTGTACAGGACTTAAAATGTGAAAATAATTCCAGTTTGAAACAGTTATGAAATTATGCTGCAAAGAACAGACAATGAACAAAACCACTATGGTTACAGACCTCTATAAAATATGCATATATAAACTATCCTGTCATATTTATGCTTTTGTTTGGGTCTCAGTAGGGTACAGGGGCTAGAGTGATGAGTTCCATGCAATTACAGGTGTATAGAATGTATACCACTCTGCCCCCTGTCACAAACTGATTTTCAATTTAAAGACCCTGAGCCTCTGTTTGTTTGTATTCCCTTATACATTCTTTTATTTTATATAACTGTATCTTAAAAAAAGGAGATAAGAACTTATGGTGTTATAATGACTTAAAAAAACAAATCAGGTAATACACTTATTTATGAATTCTCTCACTTGTAAGGGACTTCACAGGAATATTCCCCATTTGATATGAACAGGCCTGGCAGAACTAAAGCCAGAATCAGAAGACAAGTTTCTGAGAATCAGCAGCTTGTGTGATTAAAATTTCCATCCATCCATTTTCCAACCCGCTGAATCCGAACACAGGGTCACGGGGGTCTGCTGGAGCCAATCCCAGCCAACACAGGGCACAAGGCAGGAACCAATCCTGGGCAGGGTGCCAACCCACTGCAGGACACACACAAATACACCCACACACCAAGCACACACAAGGGCCAATTTAGAATCGCCAATCCACCTAACCTGCATGTCTTTGGACTGTGGGAGGAAACCGGAGTGCCCGGAGGAAACCCACGCAAACATGGGAGAACATGCAAACTCCACGCAGGGAGGACCCGGGAAGCGAACCCGGATCTCCCAAACTTCGAGGCAGCAGCGCTACCACTGCGCCACCCTGATTAAAATTTTTTTTTTTTTTTAATCTCTGGCTGTTTACTGCTTACCTTTGTATCATTATCAGGTTATTCACTGGACTTGAATTGCTTGGTCATTCTAAAACTTTTGTCCAGTAGTGTATACAAAGGCAACTGCTTATTTATTTTAGGTTTTGGGGGCCAAAGACTATTCCAGCATCTTCTAGTAGAATGGAGGAACTAACCCTGGAAGGGACGATCACTGCAAATTTCAAATTCAAATATTTACAGAAGTCACTTCCTAAATGTCTTTTGATTCTTCTGTGGCTTTACATTTCCACTTCAACAGTAAACGATTACCATAAAACAACAATTAGGATTTGTTTTAACCTCATTGGTGTTAACCCTGAGCATTATTTGGGCTCAGAGTTCTATGCAATTACAGTTATTTTCAAGTCAGACTGAGTGATGGCAATGATCTGCTTTCACAGTGTTAATCCCGAATAACGTTCAAGACAGTATTCTGTCACGCACCCAAAAAATCATAAATATTCCTATGCATTTTGCTACTCTATGGCAACTTATCAATATTCATAAGTGGGGTGGAGCCTTCAACCAAAACACAATGGTATGTAAACAGGAAGTCAAAAAGCCAGTTTTAGATCATACTGAAACTAAAGCATCAGTTAAATCAAAAGTGACAGTGAAGACGATATGATTTGACCATCAGACATCGACACAGATAGTGAAACTGATGTATACAGGACTATATGACCAAACCAACGTGGTATGCCTCTTGAAATCAGTTGCATAAAGATGTAGTTGGTTGCAAGTAGCAGCATGGAAAAAAGGCAAAATGATTGAGATGAAGCAGAAAGACACGAAAGACATTAGCCCACTAAGCCCTGTTCACAGTGCAGCAACTGTAGTTCATGTCAGGGGAAATGTGGAAGCCACTAAGCCTTGTGCTGTGGTAATCTACACGTACACAAGGGGGATTTGATCGTGTGGATCAGGCAGTGACATTCTACCATTTCGTGTGCAAGCAAATATGTGTGTAAAGAGACACGCATGTACTGTCCTGACTACGAAATTGGGCTATGTGTTGGCGACGGTTTCAAAACATATCACAAAACAAACGTGTACTAAATTTGCAACAGTGTACACTAGACATTCCTTTACTACAGTAATTATGTTGATATTTCACTTGTTGCATTTTTCTTTTACAATAGTAAAATTGCTTATTAAAAAAAAAAAATCAACATTTTTGACTTATTTTTCCAAAAATAAGCTAAGGAGGCTACTTGACTAGTCTTGTTAAACAGTGCATGTTAATTGTTTACAGGAGTTAAATGATAAATCACAAAAACCCAGGGGATGCACAGTGTGTTTCTTCGTGCCGGTCCCAAGCCCGGGTAAATGGGGAGGGTTACGTCAGGAAGGGCATCCGGTGTAAATATTTTGCCAAATCAATATGCGGATAACAATACAAATTTCCATAATGGATAAGTCGAGCCCCAGGTCGGGTGTAACAGAACAAGATGCAAAGGACAGAAAGATATGGAAGAAGATGATCCGCTGTGGCAACCCCTAACTGGAGCGCCCGGAAGAAGAAGATAAATGATAAATTACAATGACCTTTAATTATATTATTTTAATATTAATTTATCAAATACAATTGTTTATAATCTTTATCATAATACTATATAATCATAACTCCAAGCCAGTCTTTATGGACTATTAAGTTTTAACGCCACCAAAATAATGCTCATTTAAACGCACAACACATGAAAAGCGTGTAAGAAGATGAGATGCAATCAAAGATTATATACTCAAGACACCAAATACATTCACAATTTATATAGCACATGTACAAAGACAGCATATGATCAAGGATAATTTTACAGGTACAGAAATAGTCATACTTTCATATTTCTACAGTTGGAGTACCGGCAAGTTACATCAGCTATCAGGAATTCGCTAACTCTGTCCCTTCCGCTGGGTCTGTCTTTTTTAAGATGCAAGTGAATGCTGACAGCCTAATCATTATGCCTGCTTTCTAAAACTGATCTTCCTCCATTAACTGTCAGAAGCACAACCTAGGCAACTGCTTCACGATTCACCTTATCAAATCCTTTCCCAGAACCACATTCTGCATTCGTGCTTCTGATTGCTACTCGATTCTTACCGGATTCCGACTTACTTTGATACCTTACTGAAACTCTAATGTGCTGATGGTGCGTGCCAATAATGAAACCGCCATACAAAGTACAAGGTCACACTATGCCGAAAAATATGCGTTTCAACCTTCTCACACTACTACAGTTCTTTGTATAACCAATCAACAATTTGGTTCGCTAACTTAACAAAATTCAAAAGCATAAAAGCATCTGTGGAAACGGTAAAGTTGACCGAAACTCCTAGCAGCACTTTAATCAACAGAACCACACCAAGATTCAGATGGCACGGGATAAAGAGAGACAGCAGCAGTCAGACACAGAGAAACACTATAAATATTGTAATAAATATTGTAATACTCAAAAACAAACACAATGACTGTATTAACATCTGTTCACCCTACCATTTTTATTAGCATGAAACTTGAGGACCTGCTATGGCGCAGTCACGGCCCCGCCCCTGTACGTTATACGTTATCCTGCTCACAATCAAGCCTGCCGGTTAGAGCTTAGGTTGTTGCCGAGTTTCGGTAGGCATTCCGACTAGTCTGACTTTAGTTAGATTATTAGAGTTACTTAACCATTAAAATAATCTTATAAACTTCAGTGGAACGGCCGAGCGCACCAACTACCTACACCGAGGTGAGCTCTGCTTCGTCAAACCCGAAGGGCAACCAATGACCCCAGTGACACCTCGGCGATTTTGTCATGCTTTTCGTCCTTCGATGTTTCTTTCAAAGGTCATATCATCACATTTTCTTGCCAATTAAACAAAAATTTTCTGAACCCGAGTTAAATATGGGTGCCGACGTTGGAAACTGTGCGTTTCCGTCCATTCCACCCGGTGACAGTTTGAATGAGTGGCTAATGTTTAAATGCCCCCGGGATCCGCGATACAGCCACCGACGTCATTCTTGAGAGCTTCAGGTACCTCTGCTCTGAGTCCAAACGTAAAAATACAGAAACTTCCCCACCCAACTTGAGCCTGTTCGTCTCTCGATGTTGGTGTTACCTTAGTTCGAAAACAGGAAGCTTCTCGTGATAATTTCGGACCCTCGTCGCCTTTCGTTCCCGAAGTCCGCTTCTGTGTACCTACTGACTCGTTTTGACGGTATTAGTCTAATTCAGCAAAATACTCCAGCCACGTTCCGCAAATATGCGTTCACCTTTAGCAGCAAAACTACCAAACAACTGCTGAGTTCTTCTCAATGTTTTCAACCAGCGGCGTATGCTGGCTGGCCAGGTATTCTGATGACGTCACGAGCGCAGGACACACCTTTGGAGAATCCGGGAAATTTACAGACAGCTCACTGGAGGGTGTGCAAAAAGGAGGAACCGTTGAAAGCCGGCGCAGAAATGAAAATAAATGATTGGATTGTGACTAAGTTGAGGAGAAAATGCAAAGTGATATATAAAATTAGTAACAGTATTTTGATACCAGTGTAAGTAGTGCTAAAGAAGTCTCAAGCGATGTGGTGTAGTGGCAAAGTCAGTAGACCTTAACCAGCAGGACTACCAGTTGAAAAGTTTAAAATGATCCTAACTTACATGTCTTTTGGAGGTTGAAAAAAATAATGGAGAAATTGGTTGAATAGCCAAGCGACTATATGATGAACATGAAAACTCCACACAGACTGTACTAAGGCTGGCATTCAAACCCAGGTTCCTGGAGCTGTGGGACAACAGCATTAACCACTATGCCACTTATCTGAACCCATATATTTTTCAGTTAAGGACAGCAGTGAGTCAAAGCATATTCTGACAACATCAAGCTAAAGGCGGAAATTCATTCTGATCAGGCCACAAGACATCTTGCACACACCCACGTTAACACTAAAAAATGACAAAATACAGCAAACAGAACAGAACAATTAAGCAATCACAATTTTTATTTTTTATATTATTAATTGTGGCCTAAGGTCTAGGTGTTGGATTTCAAAACAAGAAGTCTGCCAGTTCAGTTTCTGCCTCCAACTTGCGTAACCTGCCTGGGCTTCAAAAGTTAAAAACAAGAAAATTCTACGGAGTAGTGATCTTTTAAGTCACATTGGTTAAAGCTGCAAGGTAAGTGTGTAATAGTCCAAAGCAGAAATGTGAATGTGTGTTTGTTTGTCCAGTGTCAAATCCACACAATTGAACCTATCTCTGCAAATTTTTGCACAGATTTCTTAACTTGTACAAAAGAAGACCACAGGTCATTTTTCACTCCAAACAATTTCCTCTTGGGAAACTTTATTAAGTGAGTATGCCCGCAACTTTTTTTTAGGGAAGTGCCCCTAGACAGCATTTTTTTATATTTGTCAGGTTTGGACAATGAAATTTGGCTTTGTGGCTAAAGTTTCTTTAGTGACCGCTCCTGAAGTTTTTTCCATGCTGAACAGCACCAGGTACCCATGCTAGAACATTTGTATGTACATTTAAAACTACATCTATTATTTTTTTCAAATTTTAAAATTCCTAATCTTGTTTAATTTTAGTTTCTGCCCTGGATCTGCCTGCTGTCTGTACTTGTTCTTTTAACTTTTTGCACAGCTCAATGCATTCTCTTCTGATTATGTATTCCTACATTCTTTGATTCTAAATCATTTGTGAAAATTCTTTCAAGTTCTATCCCATGTGAAAGGCACCATAGAAAACAAAGCACAACTCTACTATTGGCTTTCGTATATATTGGCTTTGATTAATGCATTCATTGTAATCATCTACTCATTTATTCATTATCAATCTTGTTTAATCCAATTCAGAGTAATGGCTGTGGGAGTTTAACCTGACAGTACTGGATGCAAATGAGTTGCCTGTTAACCTAATATAAATGCCTTTTGAAATCTGGAAGAACCCATAAGGATACAGGAAGTACATGGAAACTTGACGTAGAAAGTGCAAGCATTGTGTTATTTCTTTGAGCTGTTATATTGTTGCATTAAGTGCTTTCGTAGGAAATGCTCAATATGACAGGTAAGACCTAAAACAAATTTTGGTTGACTGAGGCATACTCACAGGTGTCACAATCTACTTTGTCATTCCATTTTTCAAGTGTGAAGCCCCTACATTTTATATTTGTAGTGATCTTCATAACTGTATTGTTTATTTATAGTAGTTTAATAGACTCAGCATGAGAATGATGATCTGAAAATGAAAGGTTCAGTCCTGGATTTGGACAATGAAAAAGCATTGAGTGACATCCAGAAAAAAAAGCAACGTACTTTTGTGAATTTGTAGAATGTGTCTGGTTTCCTCTTGCTGAATAGAGCCTATTCACAGCTGGGTTAGGGGAATTACACATCACCACACCCTGAAACTGCCACAGGGCATTGTGAGCAATTTAGGCTCTACTACAGGGAAATTATTGCTCTCTGACAACATGACTGTATACTGCTTCATCATGTTGTGTCATCTAGATCTGCGTAAATTGTGCAGCTCTTTCAAAATGTACAGCAAATCTAGCAGGCTGCTATTTTTCACAGGAAGCTTTGCTGTGTCTTGGCTTCTGCTGCAGACACTAATAAACACTTTATTATTAATTTATGCAATTCCCTTCCATATTGTTAGGTGAGGACTGGGATTTGTGAGAAGAAGACTGGCCTACAGTGGGCACTGTGCCAACACATTCCAAGTTAATGCCAACAGAAGTTTAAAACCCTAACAGTATTCATTAAAAATGTACAACCATCAGATCACCCAGTCTTTATTTCATGTTATATTATTTATTTTACAGCCTACATTTTTATTTTATATAGGACGTTTGATAGTCCTGTGCCAGGACAGTTGGCACAATATTAGAAGTTAGTGTACATCTATAATTTAATACAAGTGCTACACTACCTTATGTGTGAATAATGAATAACTGTATTTTTTTGTCTACAGAATAATTTGTTTTTATTTCATATAGAAACTTTCTTAAAAAACATTTTATGTTGTTCATCAAGCAGAAATGAATTAAACTTCAAAAAGACTCTGCATCCGTTCATTCACAACCAATCCATCCATCCATCTATCTGTTGTCTGAATCCATGAATCCTATTATTTTAAACCTGCTTAATCAAATTCAGAATTGCTGGAGCCTATCCTGATGGCATTATGTGTAAAGCAGAAAGCATCACCTGCATGAGGCATCATTCCTATTATAGGACCTGCTGTCACAAATACCTACAAACACTCGTAATGGGCCAATTTAGAGTGACCAGTTAGCTTAACGTGCGTGTCTGTATTGTGGGAGAACAAAAATGGAGGGGAAGTCACACAGACAAATGGAGAACATGAAAAGTCACACAGGCCAAGACAGGATTCAAATCCAAGGCTCTGGATCTGTAAGCAGAAGCATTAATTCCTATACCACTTGCCTATCTTATTTCAATAGAAAGAGACAGTGAGCTAGAACATAACCTGACAACCAGGCAGGAACCATCCCTGTACAGGCCACTGGGCCTCTTACATACCCACATTCATTCAAAATTAAAACATGATATGCAATGCAGCAAACTGAGCGGGACAAGCAAGTAATTAAAATGTATGTTTTGTTTATATTATTAAGTGTGGTGTAATTGTTGTGTTTTACACTTGCTATCGCCAGACAAGTCTTAGCCATCCACACACTGTGTGACTCTAAGCAAATCACTTGACATGCCCATGCTTTATTCTCTAAAACATAAAGAATTGTACCTCTCAAGTCATTTTGGACCTTGTCTGTTTATGTGTTTGCCCTTTGATGATTATTTTATATGACCAGTTTTTAAAGGCACCTACACTTTTTTTCCAAATTAGCTCATAATTTTCATTTTGATTACTGTAAAGCAACTTAATTATATTACTATTTCAGAAGGGGACATGGCTGTGTAGCAATCAACATTATTGCCTCATGGCCCCTTGGATCTAGTTTTGTTTACAAGCCATGTTGCTCTGCCATTGTTCGTATGTGTGTCCTATCCCATCTCAAAAATATACGTACATGTTAGGTTGATGCCTAAATATTAGTGTGCCCTGGAATAACCTGTTACAGCAAGGGTCCCTGGCTTGAGCTTTTGGTGTCAGAGTTTTGTGTTAAGAACAAGGGATGATGTCTCTGAAAACATTTAGATATTAATAAATACTAGGGGGCTTCACCCCCTGCTTGCTTCACTCACCAACCCCCCAAGGAGATGCGGCCTCTCCTCCGAAACCCCTCTTAGACAGTGATACAATGGGAAACAAATTAATTTTTTTTTTTTTTTTTTTACCTCCTCTTTGCTCAATCTGGCTTGCTGCTGCTGGTGTGCTGTGTGATCATTTTCGAATATTTAAAAGCCTGTACAGCAACTGTACTTTTGTCTCACTGCCTTGTCTCTCTTCTCCCCAGACATCCTCAAACACTTTTCGATCTCTTTTCGTTGTTCCATTATTTCACCGAGTAGTATTTTCCATTTGTTTGCCCTAGTGCACTCTTTGCATCTCATTTTTTTGAGACTTTCGAATTTTCCTACTTCTATTATCTTTACTTGCTCTGCATGTGTATCACGGGACTTGCTTCCAAAGGTTGTAAATATGATGTAACTTGATCGTCTCGCAGGATGTGAAAGTGTCTCTCTGTCTCTGTGAAAAGATCTCTCTTCAAAAGATTACGTCTCGTCGCAGGAAAAAAGTCTTGTATCATCGCAAGATTTTTTTTTATAATAGAGAGATATACATCTTATAAATATTTACATTTAGCTTTAATTGTCACCCTCAAAGCGCATTACAATCAAATACACTATTTCATATAGCACTTTATTGCTATAACATCATCACTTATACCAAATGCTGGCAGCCTCTGTGACCTCGATTAGCTTGCATGATAATCAATGGACGGACCATTCTTTAATGGGCACTGCCCATAGGCAATACACTGGTGTAATATAAAGGAAGTGTTTGCAGACTTTTCCACTTAAGCAATATGGTCTTGGGGTTTAGAGTGATCAATGATGTTGATTGAACATGGGTCCTCACAGTCCCTTGTGTTAGCATTAACTTTACATGCTTACTCCTCATAAATCTGTTTTCCCTTTTCTGTCTCCTTTGCACTATGATGCAACTCCAGGTTTGCCCAACTGATCTTTCCAGGATTGCCAGTAACAGACCCTAGTTTTAGAGTCTCACACAAAACCACTGTAGTCTTGTATATTTTATGAAAACATTTTCTGATCCTTAATTGTGGGTCCACCATACTGACCTAGGGGTATATTTTCTTGAAATTTTACATAAACTGAAGTTAACAGAGAAATGGAAGAAGAATGCTAAGAATCTGATTAAGAGTTGTAATAGTAGAAGTGCCTATCCTAGCAGCATTAGGCACAAGGCAGAAACCAACCCTAGACAGGATGCCAGTCAACTGCCTTACCCGTGTGTTAATGTTTATTTGAAAATAAAGTTGATATAGCACACTGCAATAAATCAATGACAGTGTTATATGTGTAAAAAGAAGATGAAAGTGTTGAAAACACCATAAAATAAATACTTAAACCTTCATTGACCATTACCAATAAAAAATATTTACATTTATTATGCAGATGCTTCCAATTTCTCATTTCAAGGTACATAATCTTATCTTTGACCAACCAGTGATTCTCATGGCTAACAAAGGAGTTTCAATGTTCTTTGATAAACTGAGAATTAATATAATCCATAGTTATCTATAGATTATTTAATTAGTCATATGTACTAATTATATAATATTATGGGTTGCCTCTGAGGCTATTTGCATAGTAAAGGCTGGAGATCTTAGCGATTATATATGTTACATCTCTTTAAACATGGAACAAAATAAAAATGTGCAAATAATTTCATTATTTGATGTCATGCTTAAATGGCCTTATGGATAGCACTAATTTGCAGCTTTCTATTTAGTTGGGGTTATTATTATTATTATAGCATAACATTTTCAAACATAATTCATTCAGTTCTTGGGAAGCGGGCTACCTTAGTAGCATTGACTGCACAAAATTAAACAACTCTGGACAGAGCACTAGTCCATAACAATGCCCACTCACACTTGCACTGCCGCACTCGTGCAGAGCCAATTTGAGACGGACAATTAACCTAACCCAGAAGTCATTGGAAATGTGGAAGGAAAACTGGAATACCTGAACAAAAAGTCATGAAGATAAGGGAAAACATGCAAACTCTACATTTACAATGACCAGACATAGGGGTCAAATCTGCACAGCTAACCACTGCACCATCATGCCAAACATTCATCATCATTATTTTTATTTTCTTTATTTTGCAAATGCTTTTCCAAGTTGACTTACAAAGACAAACAATAATACTGTACATGCATAGAGTAATTGCACAGTACAAAGTTAACTATTAATAGAGTTCAAAATTCAAAGTTAAACAAAGTACTGAAAAACTTCCTATTAAGTGTGAAAGTGAGTGAGTGAGTAAACGACTGATGGGCTGTCTGTCTTCCTTCAGATTTTTGATCAGAAAACTCGGTGCAAAGTATAAATTGCCAAAAGATATTTAGCGTTATACTCAAAAAGTTTCTTCTTCACTGCCCTGTACCCTAAGTCTAAGAATAATGAAATTGTTCATAATTCATTCAAAATGTGGTGTATTGACAAACTAAAAAAAACAGACAGAAAAACAGGTTTAACAAAGTTAATGTTGCTGAAAAAAGCAAATATTGATCTCATTCATCCATGCATGCAACACTGTAGTACTCTATGTATTATAAATATAAAATTATATATTGAGCACATCTGTCTCGTTTAAAATTGTCCAAAATGTTTCCAGGGCAAGATCTAACCTGCGAACGCTGTAATCAAGTTCCAGCCTCACTGGGTCACATGTTTTGGGCCTTCACCAAACTAACATCATTCTGGACAAAAATTTTTAAATGTCTTTCAGACAGCCTTGGTGTCACAATCCCTCCTAATCCATAAACAGCTGTGTTTGGTGTACTCCCAGATGGGCTTAAAGTAGAGAAGGACAAACAAACTGTAATTGCCTTTACTACACTATTGACGTGGAGACTTATCTTGCTCAACTGGAAGAATCATAACTCTCCTCTTTTAAGTCAGTGGGTAACTTATGTTTTATAGTATTTTAAATTGGAAAAAATCTAATTCTCACGTAGAGGATCTGTGCAGAATTTTTTCAAAACCTGGTAGGATCTAATATATGGCAGCAACTATAAACTGTTCCTGTCCCTCTATTCTGTTTCTCTTCTTTGTATTACCTATTATTACCACACTGTTTCTCTAGTTCCTACACAAGTTAAGTTGTTCTTATTTTTTAATTTTACGAACATAAACATAATAACACTTTCCACTTGAAGAAGCATGAGAAGTGAGCTGCTGTGAATGAAGGTGCCATGCAGGTACAGAGGCAAGCATGGGATGGGTTGGAAGCAGAAGTCACAGTCACCATATAACAAGACCCCCTCCTGCATTATGGTACTGTAAGGAATGGCACCTAATTTGTTTAGAGATTAATGAATAATATTATTACTACTGCATTAAAACAAATAAAGTACAGTATGTCATAATTAGCAAGCTGAATAAATAAATACACATTTAACATTATACCTTTTTTTATATGGTAATACTCTGTCATCCAGCCCAGCCTGCCTTTGACCCCACCCTATTTCATTTACCTTGCTTCAGTACGCATGACTGCAGGTATTTCACTTTTTTACCATCAGCAGTGGCTGTCGAACAAGTGTAAGAAAAAATATAAAAATTATACAACTTGACATAACCTCCTCAAGATAAATTTGAAACAGTAAATTCATAAGTCACATAAAAAGTTTCTCTGTTTTGTGAACCTGCTTAAATTAATAAGTATTTAAAGAATAAATGTATAAAAACATTATTAAACAATCTAGAGGTACCACTGACTCTACTCGAATCAGGACCATGCACTCCGCTAGCTCTCCAAAGCTCCAGAAATGAGTTTTAGATATCATTCTCCTGAGCGATGATTGCACAGTTTCTGTTCTTAGGCATAGTTCAGTGCTTTGGTCACAACTGTCATGGAAAAAAGACACTGCCAAAGTTAACAAGTACAGTTTGTACATATGTTGATTTCAAATCAAAGGATAACGTAGAGCCAGAAAATCTTAAAGAGGCTGTGTGTTGGCACAGCAATTCAATACAATACAGTCAATTCAGATTCACCCTATCATCAACCTCACACAGGGCACAATATTCACGATTTATGTTTGTAAGTATTGAAAACTTGCAGCCTTTTATTTATTTGTTGCATATGATTTACAGGTTACTGATTTTGGCAAAGTATTTGTTTAAATGTAAATTTGCTCTGTTTAAATAACAAATCACATTGTTCATTTAAATGGAAAACAGTACCTTATACTTCAGCATATTCTATAAGTTACTGTAGTGGAGTGATTGTTACTGTTTAAATAAAAAAAAACTGTACAGTTCATTTAAATACAAAACACAGTGTTTGTAACTAAAAATATATTTAAACCATGCATTATAATGAATAAAATCAACTGCATCAGTACCATATGGATACCCCAAAAGCACAACTTTAATATAATTATCTACTGTCAATATTTTTATTAATTATTTAAGTAAGATAAATGGCCGCTCTGCACATCCCTACTAGAAGGTTAGGTTGATTGGTGCCATGGGAGTGTGAGTGTATTCATGAGCGGACCTCAACTCTGCTCGTCCAGAGTTGTTTCCTGCTTTCTGCCCAGTGCAGCTGATAGGCTACATTCCTGAATTGGTTTAAGTGGGTTTTAGACTGTAATTGTATATTAGTTTGTGACAGAGTTGCATATTGGTGTAATATAAAATAAAGATTGGGTAGTAAAGACTACACTTGCTACCTCAACAGCACATAAGATCCTGGTTTAGTTTCCAACTGCATTGACTTCTACATGGAGTTTCCGTGTGCACCATTTGTCTATATTTTTATTCTCCAAAAACGTCAACCTTGTCACAAACAACAAAAGTATATTGTCAGGTTGGCTTGTATCTCCTGTTGTGACTGTGGATATGTAAGTATTTTTGTTCCCTTTCATGTGGGCTTCAGTTTTTTTCATTGCTGGTGCCTTGAGCTTTTTATCAATAGAGTAGGCTGTGGTTTCTTTTTACTAATAAAATGGGTTAGAAGAGAAAGAGAAGGTGTGGCTAAACAAAAAGATTATGTAGAAATAATCGAACCTTCTTGGAAAAAAAAGCTTGTTTGAAATCCAATCTCAGCTTTTGATCACCTTCATAGCTCTGTCTGGCCAATTAGCTCAATGGCTTCCTAGCAGACTTTGTCTCTATCTAGGTGTCAAAGCTTACTGAGATATTTATTGCCTTGTTATATCGGTCTATATTTAGGTGGATGAGAGAAGATTAGGGGATCAATGTGGAAGATAAGTCCAGGATTCAGCAAGAGGCCATCCATGTGGGTCAGCAGTGATTTATCTGTTTTGTGTCTCTCTGTCATTAATAGTTGTGTAGCGTTTAACCTTATATAATTATCTCTAAATAAAAATAAGTTAACCTTAATAGAAACTAACAAGTAGATCTGTTTTATGAAAAGCACTCTGTCCAAAACCAGATGTTCTTTCAACTTTAAAAAGCCTACCATTTCAATTAAAGGGCCCAAGCCTAACAAATTTTACCCAAATTAGTTGAAGTGTATCTAGTTTAAGACGGGCCATATCCTGAGGGTGGGGATCATGGGGGAGGAGTCAGACCAAAAATAAAAAAAATATTTTTAGAGTCACAGCCATACTGCTACATATTTACATTGTATCCCAAGTCAAATATGGTAGGTGTTAATAATGTTGACGTTACAGTATATCTCACGTACATTCACATGTTTAAAACTTTATAATTATGAAAAAGTATTTGAGTACTGTTAACTCTATTTAAATAACAGAAACTGTTAACTTTTTTGTAGTTTGTCCACTTATTGTAATTGTACCAAAATAAGTGCAGAACTTCTGTTATATTTTAAACAAGTTATAAAGTGCACACATCGTGTAACATTCTTGTGCATTCTAGAATTGAGTTAACTTTTTTGATAGTGGAGCATTATTTAATTTTAATTTTTTATTTACTTTTCCAAAGAGACAGTTTTGTTTATTGAATATTTTTTCCGATGTTTGCTCAGACTGCCATACTGCTGTTTGTACACGCAGCACTTTGAGACATGAGCTGCGGGTAGACGGACACATGTGCGTGACTGTGCTGCTGTTTTAATAGCTCAGACTAAATATTAAGGATATGTTTGCTGAAGTGACCTCTCTCATTCTAAACAGTAAACTAATCCATCATTGAAGTGATATGTTTCTCTGTTTATTTTAAGGATAAGCGATGTGCAAGAGAGAGTTGCTTGGGGTAGGATCAATTTAATTATCATTTTCATTGATTATTAACCTATTTACATGACTGTAGCTGAAGCTTTAAAACAACTTTTGAGGAAAACATACCTACCCTTTATTGGAGATTTATGTTAGTAATATAGTGCATCAGCTGAGGGCATCAGGCTGCCTTGGCCACCCCTTAAATTTCACCCAAGGCATTCTGGTATTTTAGGGTATGGGTTGTTGTATCCCATTGGTAACATTGCTCAGACATATGTGCAGAGTCTGGGAATTGAAAAGTGGGGTCCCATGATTGTGGGCTGGCTTGAGGAGATGACGTGTTGGTTCAATAATAAACATACATGTAAGCACCTTTCCAGGGTCAGCTATTAGCTGAATTAGTCATGCATTGCTCACCTTTTACTTACCCACGAGGCTTTGGCAGAACATCTCAGCCAGAAATACAAATCATTTGCCCACCCATTGTCTGAAGTCACTTGGTCCACCGTGCCATGCAATGGATTAAGTGACCATTTGGGCAGCATGGGATCACAAGGCACCCTGGATGGGATGGAAGCACCAGTTCAAAAACAAGCACAATTATGCCCACACCCTTAATTGCTTAACTGGGCCAGTAAATCAAATGGCATGTCTTCAGCATAAGAGAGCAAACCATAGTGTCATTAAAAAAAATAAAATAAATAAAAGAATAGGCCAATATACATGGTTAAAGAGTTAGGAGTAAAACTCCTGGATTTGTAAGGTAAGATGGTAATGTTTACTATTAAATAAAATGTACTTAAGGATTTTAATGTTTTCCTGTTTAACTTGGTGCCAGAGAGTGGTACTGGCACATAAATGTGTTTTTCTGTTAGGATGGATCACAAGGTACCATTCTTGGGAGGCTAATACTAGATTTTGATTCCTGGAATGTGTTGAATGCAATGTGTTGAATATAGGAACAATTTTTTCATAACCACTGTGTCTCACCCTGGCCTTCCAGGCTGCACATTGTCATCCAAATTTCAAAAGTGGGAGATGTCCATTCAAAATCATTCTGATTAAAATATGCCACTTTCACACTTGTAAGATGTACGCATTTTCTTCTTTTCACCTCTGTAGATCTTGACTCCCCTAACCTGTAAAATATCATCACAATATTAACTAACAATACCATCTTTCACCTAGTGTTCCTGGAATAGGCTGTAGATCCAAGGCCAAACACTGGATTAAGCAGTCTTAATATTAGATGAGTAGATATCACATTTAGAATGTTTATCTATCTTCTTCCTTTACCTGAAAATTATGATCAGATCTGACACAAGGACATTTATATAAATGCAAGATGAAACAACTATATTCTAATCGTGGTCAAGATTAAATGGGCACAATCATCTACAGTACATTAACAATGAAGCAGTCAAAAATTAAGATGGGATTCAATCGATGAGAATAGACTTCTAAGAATGAAGCTACCTCAGAAAGTGGCTCATAGGTTATAAGTGAAACAGTAAGACACATTGATGTTGACAGTGGAAAGTTTCTGACATGCAATGCACCCTTTCTGAGACAAGCACAGAAATGGATCAAACAGGTCAGTATCACAAAGGGCCGCACATGAACTTGCAAGGGGAAGCCCCCCACACTTGGTTTCCTAAGATTAAGGATGCAGTGATAGGAAAGCCACGGCTAATGGTTTTAAAGGTTCTGTTCTGAGAAAGGCAATGTCAGCGAGCTGGATTCTCGCCAGAGGGTCATTGGCATCAGAAGAGGTGAGTCTTGAACTTGGTGCAGGTGGCGGGGGAGAGAGACATCGAGGAGAATGTAAAGGTCTCCATGACGCAGCTCAGGGAATCTCCTAATGATCTTATTGTCAGCTAAGTGACTCTGATAACAGCTGACGTATCAAATCCCTGGCATCAGTCTAACAAAAACAGATAGGTGGTAGTCTGCAGAAGATGAGTGATAAGAGTAGGCTTGTAAAGTTTGTGTCTAGATAAAGAGTAATAATTTTAAAATAGATGTGGTGCTTCTATGAAAGAAAGCAAGAATGTGAGTAATATTTTCCTTTTCAAGCAGTGTGGAGAAAAAAAGCCTTACCTTTAACAAAGTAGGCACTTAAACAGGCAGAGAAGTAGCAAAAATCCCAAAACTGGAGAGTGGCATTTTGTTGTCTGACCATGGGTCAGCTCCTGAGTGAAGAAAACAACAAGGTGGAGATTGATGTTGCTGAGCTACAAGAGTGGTACAAGAAGTTTGTGGTTGAATGTCCCAGTGGGACCCTCTTCATGCATGAATTCAAAGGCTTCTTTGGGGTGTCAGAGAACCAGGAGCTATCAGAATATATAGAGAACATGTTCCGTGCCTTCGACAAAAATGGGGTAAGAGCTTGATTGCATTGCTTTTTAAAGTAGATAGGCAATAAGACACAAATATCAGATCACTGAGGTAGAAGAGCTAAACATAACCGGACTAACTCTCCTTTGGTCTACTTAGATTTCTGAGTTCTAAAAATGTGCAAATGGCCCAGTTGCTTTAACATTTTTTCAGGCCTTCCCCGGTGTAGTTTTCAGCCACAGAGCTGACTGAATCTCAACAAAAAAAGGTGGGGAAGTATAAAAGATCTACGAGTACAACTGCTGCCATTAGTAGGATGGGTGAAGGCTTTCGACTATGCTCTGGACTGCCCTTTGGCTGCCTTTGACTCATTTATTTCTGATTACTGAGATTTATTATTCTAAGTTATTTAATGTATGTCACAGTATGTTAACTGTAAAAATAATTTGTTTGGTTATATTTTCAAGTATTGGGGACCACTAGGGTGTGTGGCTTTATGTTCTGTTCTTCATCAACATTTTCTTTCAGATATTTTTTTACTTGTACAATTAGGCTTAATAATTATGTGGTTTATGTTGTTGGGGGCTAATACTCATTGCCTTTATTTTAGGGAATCAGCTGAAAGTCAGTTAATTGGTAGGATAATCACTACCAATCCAAATTTTTATTATGGTCTTTCTCACATTATCTGTCATTAGAATATTCAATGTTATAATTTACGTAAGATTCACTTTCATAGCAACAGGGTTGAAATGTGCAGTAACATTTTCAAACTCCCTTGACCAGTATTGGGGGTAAGGTTCCTAGACAAGGTGATAGTACACTGCAGAGCCCACTCAGATATCGCACCCAAGAGACCAACTTCAGATCTTCAATTGACTAGACACATTCTTTGAGATGTTGGAGGAAAACTGGAGAATCTGGAGAAATAACACACAGGCCCTGGGAGATCATTGAAATATCGCATTTAAAACTTGGATGCTGGATATGAGAGGCAGTAGCAAGAACTATCATCTTCCACCATCATACCCCACAATCTTCTTCTTCTTCTTCTTCCTCTTTATCTTTGCCCACTTCTATGTGGGGTCGATGTGCCTGATCAACCTTCAGCATACAGCTCAGTCCCGCACGTCTTTACCAGTCAAACTATTTTCCTTCAGATCTTCTTTTACTTTATCCATCCACCTCCGCTTGGCTTCCCTTGCTTTCTCTTCCCGTGCACTTCCATTCCCATCACTCTTTTGCCCACGTATTCATTATCTCCTCATCACAAGTCCATATCTAGATATCTCTCCCACTATTATTGTACCTCTGATTGCCTCATTTCTTATTCTGTCCTTTATTGTAACTCCACACATTCATCTCAACATTCTCATTTCTGCACATCTAACTACTTCTTCTGCATTCTTTTTACTGCCCATGCCTCAGCTCTATACAGGTACATCATTGCTGGTCTTACCACTGTTTTAGAAACCTTATTTAACCTTTGCTTTAATTCTTTGATCACACAGTACTCCATCAAATCATTAATACAATCAAACCTCAGAATATACTATATTATATTACATTTTATTATATTGCTTAACTAGATTAGTATCTTGTCCAGGGTTAAGTTTATCTTATGTCTGATGTTGCTAGGATAGACTCAACCCCTCCTCCCGGAATCCTACTTAACAATTGTTTAACAATTGATGTACTTTTCATTCATCCATCTTCCAAACCCATTTTATCCTGAACAGGATTGCAAGGAAGCTGGAGCCTATCCTAGCAAGCATAAGATGCAAGGCTATCACTGGGCGAATATACACACATGCCAATTTAGCTTAGCCACTTCACCTAACCTGCATGTCTTTGGACTGTGGGAGGAAACCAGAGCATCCAGAAGAAACCCATGCGGACATGGGGAGAACATGTAAACGCCATGAGACAAAGGACCAGGGACATGAACCCTGGGCTTCTTGTTGCAAGGCAGCAGCACTTCCACTGCATGACAATTCCCCCCACTGGATATTATATTATATTATATTATATTATATTATATTATATTATATTATATTATATTATATTATATTATACTAGAAGAAGAAATTGATTTAGCAACGTTTTGGTTTACAGTGCAAAGCCTGAGCCATATCTGAACCTAATAAATACTATTCCATCCATTTTCCATAAATGCTGTTAATCTTGGTCACAGTCAATTCAAAAACATTCAATATGAAAATTTATTAACAACTTCATATTTTCTAGCAAAATCACCTGGCTGGAAGTGTGTTTGAAGGTTTTTGGTAGCAGAATATTCATTTAGAACCTTAGAATAGCTCTAGCCAAAGTTTAAGTCCACCATACTTGAAGCTGACATGATTAAAAATGATCCAAATCTTATTATGTGATTTCATCTACTGTTAAATTTTGCTCCGTACTTCTAAAATTTTTATTTTTATACTGTATTGAGGATTTGTTCTGTTCTGTTTATTGTATTGTATTGTATTGACCCCCTTCTTTTGACACCCACTGCACGCCCAACCTACCTGGAAAGGGGTCTCTCTTTGAACTGCCTTTCCCAAGGTTTCTTTTATTTTTTCCCTACAAGGTTTTTTTTTGGGGAGTTTTTCCTTGTCTTCATAGAGAGTCAAGGCTGGGGGGCTGTCAAGAGGTAGGGCCTGTTAAAGCCCATTGCGGCACTTCCTGTATGATTTTGGGCTATACAAAAATACATTGTATTTATTGTATTATATTAAGAAGCATGAGCCTGGTTAAGTTGCTGAAACAAAATATTTTTAAAAATTGTGTTGAAGAAACAACTGGAAACATTTACTTTGAAATAAATGATTTGATCACCTAAATTCAACATACCATCAAATTTGTAAAAATATTTAGAGCAACCCTGGGCTGCAGATCATAGTTTACTCTGTACAGCTGTGTTCCCAGCTTTTTGAATTACTTAAGATATTGAATGATATGAAATTCCTTTACTGGCAGTTGAGATAACCAGTTATTCTTTAATTACATCTTATTTGTTTATTTGTTTCTGGCTTTCCAGGATAATACAATAGACTTCTTGGAATATGTAGCAGCTCTCAACCTTGTGTTAAGAGGCAAGCTGGAGCACAAGCTAAGGTGGACTTTTAAGATGTACGACAAGGATGGCAATGGCTGTATCGACAAGACAGAACTGCTGGAGATTGTGGAGGTTTGTATAATGATCTGCAACTGGCCAATATCTCTGGCTATTGAACACACCACAAAATGATAACAAATTCTTAGTAAGGATATAGTGTTTAACTTCTTTTCCATTAAGGTAAATTAGCTCCAAGGCCACACAGTCAACAGAAATAGAAAAGTAACGTAATCTAATTGTCAGGAATAGAAAGTGACACTTAATCTAATTGTCCACTCGACCTTCTTCTCATGCAGTAAGGCAGAAAAGATATGGAAGCAGGGAGCCAGTAATCTCTGTGAATGAGATCAAAGCTTTGATAAACCAGCAAAGTCCTGACCCAGGAATTAATGTAGTTGACAAGTTGACAGATAAGATAAGTGGATGTAGAGGATGATGTAGAAATAAAAAAGGTATTCTTTAGGCTACCTGACAAGTGAGTCTGAAATCTGACAACTAGCACAAGTATTACAGGACATCATATCCATTTTTTAATGGCCATGTGACCAATTCTCCAAATCAACTGTAGTACATCACACTTTGAAAAATCTCAATAATAAACAACAATGCTACATGAAGCTTCATAGATTACTGTGGTGGAATTCCTTATCAATAAGTGTGCAATATAAATATGCATCGCTTTATGAAGCATACACAGTCACCATTAGATTTTTATTCTCCAGAAATCAATTTACCTTAATTTTAATGTGGTCTAGCAAAGGAACATTAGTGTGCAGAAAGAAATGGTGGTATGTAATCAGTTTCCAAGAAGAAGTTCATAGCACTGTGGTGGGCTGGTGCCCTGCCCGGGGTTTGTTTCCTGCCTTCCTCTCTGTGTTGGCTGTTATTGGCTCCAGCAGACCCTCGTGACCCTGTAGTTGGGATATAGCGGGTTGGATAATGGATGGATGAAGTTCATAGCAAAGAAAGTTCCTGTGGTTACAGGATCTAATGTTTGCCTGCTGTCCACACTTTGTGCATCTTGCCTTTAAAACATCTGTTGTCAAGGTAGAAACCACTTACCTCATATAGCTTCTTAGCTCTGCATGATTATTGATCTAACGTATGACAGGTATCTTTTATCTTTACCACTAAGGTTTGAAAATAGTACCTCAGGGCTGTATCATGCCGACTGACTGAACGATGATGCTGGGATAGACTCTGACCCCCATGCAACTCTTAATTGGATTAAGCAGATTTGAGTTGGGGGTATGTTATAATACACTACAATGAACTGGCAGCCCATCCTGTAATGGATCATGTCTTGTATTCAATGCTGTTAGAATAGGCCTCAGCTCCCTGAAACCCAGAATTGGATTAAGCAGGTTGAATATGTTGTGCTATCTCTTGTTAAGTCACATAATATAATATCATAGCAATGGCCTCCAACCTCCACGATCCTGAATTAAGGGGATATGAATTAAATAACATAACATAACATAACATCTTCACCACCTAATAGCTAATTTGTGGTGAGAGTACTGGTGCAAAAAATGCTGCTGTCTCATCATCCAAGTGGATGCTGCACATTGGTGGCTACCGTACTGTTTGTTTAAAGCTTAGTGTCTAGAAAATTGCTCTCTATCTATCTATCTATCTATCTATCTATCTATCTATCTATCTATCTATCTATCTATCTATCTATCTATCTATCTATCTATCTATCTATCTATCTATCTATCTATCTATCTATCTATCTATCTATCTATCTATCTATCTATCTATCTATCTATCTATCTATCTATCTATCTATCTATCTATCTATCTATCTATCTATCTATCATAACATTGTCAAACTACAGCTCAGGGTCATGGAGGGCTTGAGCCTATCCCTTCAGCACAAAGCATAAGGCAAGGAAACCCCCTAGCACCTGAACAGAGTGCTAGTTTATTGCAGGACACATTCACACAATGCCAGTTTGTAACTGACACACACACATTTGAAGATGTGGGAGGAAAACTAGAATACCCAGAGAAAAATCTCTGTGGGCACTGGGAGAACCTTTAAATTTCCCACAGACAAAGACCAGGCACAGGTTTTTAACCCACAATGCTGCAACAGTGAGGCTGGCACACCATCTGCTACTGCCTTAAATATTATATTGTATTATTTTATGTCACGTCATTATCTAACTTGCTCAATCCAGACCATGATTATGGTTGGTGTGGGGTGACTGGAGCTTATCTCAGTCACCATAATTTTCAAGGCAAGGTCACCAGTCCATTGCAGGGTGAACACACACACACCAAACACACAAAAGGGCCAATTTAGCATCACCAGTTC
Organism: Erpetoichthys calabaricus; assembly: GCF_900747795.2. Lineage (NCBI taxonomy): Eukaryota > Metazoa > Chordata > Cladistia > Polypteriformes > Polypteridae > Erpetoichthys > Erpetoichthys calabaricus. The sequence continues at coordinate 88,510,269 of NC_041396.2, read as the reverse complement.
ATCTAACTTGCATGTCTTTGGACAATGAGAGGTAACTGGAGCGCCCGAAAGAAACCATACAAACAACCATACAAACATACAAACTCCACGCAAGGATGCCCCAGACACGAACCCTGACCTACTTACTGCGAGGCAGAGGTGCTGCCACTGCAACACTGAGCCACCCTATATTATATTATATTATATTATATTATATTATATTATATTATATTATATTATATTATATTATATTATATTATATTATTAACCACTTCACAATAGACTGTCATCCAGAGCTGATTTCTTTCTTTTACTGGATAGTTGGATGGATGGATAGTTTAATACCGACTCAGTCATAATAAGCCAATAGTTAGACAATTAACCTAGAAACATATGCGAGAATGTTGCAGGGAAGCTTATGGACCTAAAGTTAACTACATGAATATGTGGAGAATATTCATTCTTCACACAATCACAGAGAATGATACCGCTCTTTGTTTTTCTGTGAGTAAACGTCCAGTTTTGATACTTTCTTTTAATTATACCCTTGAATAGGCAACATAAAGTTGCCCTTGGCCATAAAGAAAGGCAACATAAAGATGAACTGTCCAGATTAATTGTTTTTAGCATGCCTATACAGTATCAAATTAAATTGAATGTAAAGTATTACACAAATCAAAATATAAGAGCTGAATACATGATGGGAGCACTGAAACTTGAAAGTATAACTTATGAAAAGATAAAAGGAGTCATAGTAGACTTGTCACTATCTACATAGAGACTTTAGGATGTCTAATAGGATATTAGGTTATACAGCACAATATCTAGAGTACATGTCAAGGAAGGTTATGCTTAAGTTACAATACATAAGTGAGGCCTCATTTGGAGAGCATTTTGGTCTCCATTTTACATAAATAACATAGCAGCATTAAAGAAAGCCCAGAGAAGAGCAACTGGGTTGATCCCAGGACTGTGAGGTGTGAGCTATGAGGAGAGACTGAAGAAAAGAAGATGAGCCTTTTCTGTTTTAGTGAAGACATATTTGAGTGTTTTTAATTATGAAATGAATTTATATGATGGGTTCCAGTTATTACATTAAATTAAGTTCATCAGCTTAGTCTAACTTCAAATTTTATCTTCGACACAGATTAAAAACTGATTAAGATTAGATTTTGCACATACATTAGAAAGTTATTGTTCACACACAGAACCATAGACGCTTGATGATTTGATATTATTTTGGAGAAATCTGGTGGATATGAGCTTTGTTGGGCAAATTTGTTTTAATGTTCTTACAACAGCATAATGGTAAAATGTATGCATTTATGCTGAAAAGGCAAATTAGAATCCATTGGAGAAGATAGTTGTACATAGGCCAAAAATTTGTTCTGTCTCTGCCCAACTTTAAACAAATACATTTGGTTTCAAGTAGTCTAGCTCAACTAAAAGATTCTTTTCTGCATAAGATTGCCTAGTAACTGTATAGTGTAACTATACAGCTGCTATTCAGTAGATATGGAGGCATTCTGGATAGAGTCTGGCTAGTAAAAAATTCTTTTTAAAAAGTGATCAGTGCTCTTCTGGTCATCTTTATTTGCAACATAATATTGGAGGTGATACCATTTTTCTACAATCTTTGGAAGAATTGCTAAATTCAGATGTCAGGTTCACCACTGTACCTTTCTGTGCTATACTGTGAGCAATTCCTGGGCCTCATTGAGAATTCTTTAATGATTATCAATCTAGACATACTGTATATTTAGTGAATAGTTTTCTGCTTCAGGGTACAGGGTGCCAGTTGTAGGACAATGGCAAAGAAAAATTAATCCAGGATGGGGTGTCATTCTATCACAGGGCATGGCATTGCACATACTCACACTGAGTCAGTTTAGTGCACCAATTTAACCAAAAACACATCTTTTTTTTTGTGCAGCAGCCTTTAAAAACACACAAAATCCTCTACTGTTCTTAAATGATTTAAAAGCGTATTGGTTCTAAATGGTTTGAAATACAGTAGGTATTAGCCTCAAGTATTTCTGCTTTATTTTTGTTGATGTCTGGAAAATGATCTCATCACCCCTTGAGGATTCTTACAAGTCTTGTGGAGCCAAGCTTGCCTGATATTTAAATCAGAACAGGACCTGTGGTGTATGGAGTTTTCTCCCCATGTGCTTTCAAAAGTCAAAACCATTGTTATAAGCCTTCTTTAGTGGTGACTGGCCATTAGACATTTCAGCTGTGGTACAATACTATCATGATACTAGCAGGAAACTCTATTACCTCCCTCTTGCCCCAAAAGCGTTGGAAAACCCATTTTTGACACTGCTCACTTCCGGCACTTTCAAGTCTAATTGTCTGATTACACAAGTTTTCTGAAACTGAAAGCTTTATGTAGAAATGTCTTTATTCAATTCTTCAAAAACATTGTAAATTTGCCATTTGAACCTGATGACTTGTAAGTCATCCAACATATACAGGGAGTGCAGTTACAAAAAAATCTTCTCAGGCTACAAGAAGTAAGTAAATAAAGAATTAAACAATAGAATACAATATAAAATACAATATAAAGACATCAGTAATCATCATGCATCGCACATAACCAATTCAATAAAACATGATGCGTCCAGCACATTACTTTCCCTATGTAAAGCTGTGATGATAACAGGATCATCTTTCAGAACAACATGTGCTAAAAAAGTGTTTAGTCATTGTTGCTGTGTTTCTGGCCTACAGCAAAACCTTGTTAATCCAGACTCCTGATTGGATTTTCCATAATGGGAAGAATTCTAATGAAAAAATATAAATGGAAGGAATTCAAAAAATAACTGACTTATGAGCTGTTTTCAACAAATCATATGGTATATTTTCAAGTATGAGCTCACCTAACTAAGTTTATATTAACAACTTAATTGTAAACAAGAAGAACAGGAATAAAGGGGATAGATAGATAGATAGATAGATAGATAGATAGATAGATAGATAGATAGATAGATAGATAGATAGATAGATAGATAGATAGATAGATAGATAGATAGATAGATAGATAGATAGATAGATAGATAGATACTTTATTAATCCCAAGGGGAAATTCACAACTACAACTAGTCCATGTATATTTTTATATGTAATTTTACGCTGGATAAAAATGAATGTTGTGGTGCACTGTAGTACATGATCAGTGATGCAGAGGGAGATGAAAGATGCATTCTTGGAAACGAGTCCCTCACTAGGCCCTTTCCTCCTCTTCAACAACACAAATCAGTCACTCAGCTATTGTATACAGTTGACAGTTTCCACTAGCATTGTCCACATGTACACCTTACCTCAGTTCTTTTTTTACTGTAGTGTTTTGATTTCATTCATCCATCCATCCATCCATCCATTGTCTCCCGCTTATCTGAGATCGGGTCGCGGGGGCAGCAGCTTGAGCAGAGATGCCCAGACTTCCCTCTCCCCAGCCACTTCTTCTAGCTCTTCCGGGAGAATCCCGAGGTGTTCCCAGGCCAGCCGGGAGACATAGTCCCTCCAGCGTGTCCTGGGTCTTCCCCGGGGCCTCCTCCCGGTTGGACGTGCCCGGAACACCTCACCAGGGAGGCGTCCAGGAGGCATCCTGATCAGATGCCCGAGCCACCTCATCTGACTCCTCTCGATGCAGAGGAGCAGCGGCTCTACTCTGAGCCCCTCCCGGATGACTGAGCTTCTCACCCTATCTTTAAGGGAAAGCCCAGACACCCTGCGGAGGAAACTCATTTCAGCCGCTTGTATTCGCGATCTTGTTCTTTCAGTCAATACCCATAGTTCATGACCATAGGTGAGGGTAGGAACATAGATCGACTGGTAAATTGAGAGCTTCGTCTTGCGTCTCAGCTCCTTTTTCACCACGACAGACCGATGCAACGCCCGCATTACTGCGGATGCCGCACCGATCCGCCTGTCGATCTCACGCTCCATTCTTCCCTCACTCGTGAACAAGACCCCGAGATACTTGAACTCCTCCACTTGGGGCAGGATCTCGCTACCAACCCTGAGAGGGCACTCCACCTTTTCCGGCTGAGGACCATGGTCTCGGATTTGGAGGTGCTGATTCTCATCCCAGCCGCTTCACACTCGGCTGCGAAACCGATCCAGAGAGAGCTGAAGATCACGGCCTGATGAAGCATACAGGACAACATCATCTGCAAAAAGCAGTGACCCAATCCTGAGCCCACCAAACCGGACCCCCTCAATGCCCTTGCTGTGCCTAGAAATTCTGTCCATAAAAGTTATGAACAGAATCGGTGACAAAGGGCAGCCCTGGCGGAGTCCAACTCTCACTGGAAATGGGTTCGACTTACTGCCGGCAATGCGGACCAAGCTCTGGCACCGATCGTACAGGGACCGAACAGCCCTTATCAGGGGGGCCGGTACGCCATACTCTCGGAGTCCCCCCCACAGGATTCCCCGAGGGACACGGTCGAATGCCTTTTCCAAGTCCACAAAACACATGTAGACTGGTTGGGCAAACTCCCATGCACCCTCCAGGACCCTGCTAAGGGTATAGAGCTGGTCCACTGTTCCACGACCAGGACGAAAACTACACTGTTCCTCCTGAATCCGATTTCATTCATTCATTCATTCATTTTTCACCACAAGACTTGGTCACAGGGACAACAGTCTTAGCAGTGAAGCCTATGCCTTCCTTTCTCCAGCTACACTTGCCAACTCATACTGTGGGATTCCAAGGCATTCCCAGGTCATCTAAGAGATATAATCCTCCCAGCAAGCCCTGGTTCTTCTCCCAGGTCTCCTCCCAGCTCGTCTGCCAGTGAAACCTCCATTGGGAGGCATCCTGGAGACGTCTGGATCAGATGTGCCTGAACCACCTATATTTTGTTTTCTTGATGTTGAGAGTCAGTGGCTCTACTCCGAGCCTCTCCTGGATGTCTGTGCTCCTCACCCTATCTCTAACGAAGAATCCAGCCACCCAGCAGAGGAAGTTCATTTCAGCTTTTTGTACTTGTGTTTTTCATTTACTGTATTTGTTTATTTTTGGCAGTTTGGCTTAACAGAAGGTGGCAACAAAAGAAAAAAAGTGTTACAGTGTCAATGGATAAAAGTGAGCACAGTTTTTCGCATTGATAAGGGGGAAGATCACTCTCGAATTAGGGGTAGAAAACTGTTTCTGTGATTGGAAAAAAAATGGAAAGTAATCAAAACCTTTCAATAAAACCTGGAAAGTAAAAGACAGCTTCTGGTTAATCTGGACTTTCACCAGTCTGGATTGTAGTGAGGTCCCATCAGATTCAGAATAAGAGGATTTTACTGTAAGTAGGGAAAATGAAAAGCATATTTATACATATTTAAAGGACACTGAATTTCCTTCTATACATCTATGATATTTGTCTGCTGCTGTTATCTGACTCAAGGTTATTTGGCGATATTGAACTCACAAGGCACACACAAAAGCCACACTCATTCACAGGGTCAATTTAGGGTACTAGTCAACCTGCCATTTAAATTTTTGGATGAAAACCCACACAGACACTGGAAGAATATGCAAATTTCAAACTAGAAGGTCCTGGGATTCTGTTGCTATGAGGCAGCAGCACTAATTACCTTGCCACCCCTCTCGAAATTAATCATAATCATCATTTTTACTCATCCTATACTGGAGAAAGTCATGGTAGAAATACTGTGCTGGATGGCCAAGGCCATCATTTCATAAATATGTTCTTCCAACACCTTCTGGGGATTTTCTAGATACTCCATCTGAGAGATATAATCCCTCATTTCCATCTATCTAGCCTTTCCCCAGCTGGACATATCTTGTAGAAGATCATCTCCAATGGAGGCGCCAAGGGGCATTTTACTACATATTCAAGCCACCTCAATTGGCTTCCCTTGATACAGAGAAGCAGCAGTTTTATTTCTGGGTTTTCCTGTATTGCCGATGACCTCATCCATTCATGAAGAGTGCATCAAGCAGGAACCTCAATTCAGTAACTTGTACTTGTGATCTTATTCTTCAGATCACTTCCCAGAAACTGAAACCATTGATTTGGACTGTGGTGCAGACTTTTTATTAAATCAGAGGTTAGGCATGAGAATGGTGTGTGATGGTAATTTCCTGGTGGCTGCCAATGTTGCCTGATTGGGTGCAGTGCAAAAAAGTCACGCAGAGTTGCCATGTGAACATACCATCAGTTAAGTGAAGAAAGTAGGTAGGGTGCAATTCCAGCCTGACAACAGGCAAGAGTGGGATAGATCTCTTGAAGTCCTGATTCCTTTATGACTGTTTGATTCTAATAATGTTTTAGTGTACACAATAAAAATACAATGTGAATCACCAGACATTGTTATACTAAAGTTTGTTATTAAAGTTCCTGTTCCTGTATATTTGCCCAACTTCCAAATACCAACTTCCCAAGAATGGGATTCCACTGCAAACAGCTATTTTTATTTATGCAGTAACATCCTTTTGTAGAGACCAAATACAAGAAAGCTCCTCCAGTGGCTGGCACATCACAAAATTGTTAAGGATATCTCCAAGCAAGTACATCATACTGGTGTAGTGAACTAATTTTACTACCTCACAGAGTCTAAATCCTTGATTCATGGCTTGCACACAATTGCTGTCTGTTTGGACTTCACTCATTTTCTCCATTTATGTGTGGGTTTCCCTCTGCATATTCTGAATTTCTGCCCATATCTCAAAAGATGTGTGTTTGGGTAATTGATGATTCTAAAACTATCTCAGTGTGAATGTGTTTGTGCCTTGGTCTTGCAATGGACTGGTTGGCTTCTGTCTTGCTCCTGATGCTGCCAGCCTGCATGACTTTGAACTGGATAAGGTGGGTTTGATGATGCTGTATTATCAACGAGAAGTAGACACAAGTCTGCATACCTAAGACCAGATTGAGCTGGTCAGGGCGAAGCTGATCACTGCTTTCAATTTGCTTATAGTTCACCTATTTCTGGTTAGGAGGATATTTGTGAACTCTCCAGTTCCATCAATGGTGCAGAGCAGCATAGCTCAAGCCACTGGTTATTGCAATGCAAGGATTTAGTGAAATTATTGCTCTGTTTGTTAAACCCATGCCTTACAGTGCACAGTTTATGTAATATAGAGGCTGGCTGTATCATGATGTGTTTTAGCTGCACACACCGTCTATTGGTCTGTTAGGACTTCCATAGCAAAGTGTATTTGCTAGCCAAAAGAAGGGATTATGGCTGTTTCTAATGCTATATTGACCAGTCCTTTTGAGTGCCCACTGCAGGCACTAAGTTTTGTCAAATATCACTTGTCTATTCTTTGCAGAAAGATCACATACAGTAGTCTTTAAGTATGCAAGAACAAAAAAAAAAAAACTTGGTGCACAATGTGTACTCTTCTTTGCTTTCACTCCCACATAATCATTTTGTTCTTGTGAAGCATCTAAAATTTGCCTGATGTGTGAAGTATAAAGCAGTCACAGCCCATAACAGTGACTGTGTGACACAAACTAATGGTACTATCTTGAATCAGGACAACTCTATTTTACAAATTAAACGTGTCAATTTCCCAGTGAGGCTGGAACTTGATTGCAGTATTCGCAGGTTGGATCTTGCCCTGGAAACATTTTACACAATTTTAAATGAGACAGATGTGCTTGATATATAATTTTGAATTGAATAATTGTATGCTTTGCACATATGGAGCTCGAGTGAATTCTCTGCATTGCTACCTTCCACTCCTTTTCTGATATGCCGAGTGAGAGATCCTTTTCTCACTGTCCTCTTGGATCTTTGAAAGGGATGGACTGTAAAATGGTATTATATATTACAGAAAAGCTGTCTGAGTCCTCAAGACTGATCAGTATTTTTTCCAGCATAGAGGCATGTGGGAGGTGAGGAAAATTGGGCAGGTTCTGTTTAACACCGTTTCAAATTTGAAGGTAGTGAAAGAAATGTGTTGCCGGAAAGTTACATTTGGAATTTAATTGTTCGTAGGATGCAAAGACGTTGTCTATGTACAGATCTCTAAGTGATTTAATCCCAAATGTTTTCCAGATATTAAAAACTGCATATATTTGAGAGGGTGGAAAAAGGTGGTTCTTGTGCAGAGGTGCCACAGATAAAAGCTTCTCTATCTAGTTTTAGAAAAGCCGGTGATGTGTTGCACACATTGTATTCCTACCAGATTTTTCTGTTCTGTTCTAGTCCATATATCGTCTGAAGAAGGCTTGTCATGCTGACACAGATGATTGCCACCTTTTGACTCCAGACCAGGTAGTCGACAGGATATTTCAGCTTGTGGATGAAAATGGTGATGGTAAGCTCAATTTCTTGTATTCATATATACTGTAATGAATGAAAAACACAGATGCAAGATAGGATTCAGCAATTACAAAGTTGGCAGTCATATTCAATTAAAAAATGAAGGTAATCTGAGATTGTACTGGAATCAGGAATTTACAATTAGATATTCAGGCAATTGAAAGCCTTAGTCTCTTCAATTCTACCCCTAGGGTAGACGTTAACATTATTCAAAGTTATTGTCTGTTTTTACCTGCATTTTTATTACTCTTTAATTTAATATTGTTTTTTGTATCAGTATGCTGCTGCTGGAGTATGTGAATTTCCCCTTGGGATTAATAAAGTATCTATCTATCTATCTATCTATCTATCTATCTATCTATCTATCTATCTATCTATCTATCTATCTATCTATCTATCTATCTATCTATCTATCTATCTATCTATCTATCTATCTATCTATCTAGTCATCATACTTTCTACCTCAGCCTGTTCGAGACATGGTATAATTCTGTTCAGCACAGTACACTGCATATATCACTCCCAATTCAGTCGTTCTAAAATTTACTGGGATTATAACATACATGTGAAGAATCTCTTCAACCATTCAACCTTCCTTGGCCACATCTTCTACGTATTTCCCTCTAGTTACACCTTTCTGATCAACACATACAGTATTATTTACTTATTTTGCAGTTTTAATGTCAGGAAAAGGCATCTGCTTTTTATATCCCTATTTGGGGCAATAGTGGATGGAGAACAATTGCTTAATAGGCACCCCTTTGTGATAACCATGACAACACTGTAAGTCCAGTACTTTCTTCTTTTATCTTATTTTTTAATGGAATTGGATTTATTTCCTCAGATGTGCATTACAAATCTTGCCAAAGATTATATTCACCCAATTTATGCCCAGCAGGCACAGAATTTTAGTGGGCGACCAGAAGAAAAAGACAAAGTCAAAAAAATGAAGTGAGGGTCAGAACCAGGAAAATAACTATCAGTCACTAAAATCAAGAATTGCATGACAAAATCAAAGTCAGAAGGACTGCAGAAAGTTTAAAATGCAGAGAAACAAAATAAAGAGCAGTTTTCAAAAGGTTTGAAGGGTTTTGGAATCTGTGTAGTCGGATAAGGAAGTATAGCTTTAGATGATCTGTTATCCCATCGTGTCATGATTGACAGGGCCACAACTGCTGAGGATACACCCATTCCTGGACAGTCCTGGCAGCAGGAATCAACAATAGCATCATTAAAATGGTGGTGAAAAATGGCCCAAATGAAAATTAAAACCAGAAATATTACTTCAGATAATATTAAACTAATAGATTCCTTGAGGTAAAAAAACCTCAATAGAGGCAAACGTTTACATAAATAATCCCTAGGCAAGATGCAAAAATATTAAAAATAGCAGACCCTGACACCCATCTCATATTTCAATTGGAGCAGGCTTTTTCTTTGTATCTAAAAAAATCAGAAGCTTATGCTCATGAATTTACAATCAAGAAATAAATAAAATCTCATTTAAAAAGAATTGCTTCCTGCCATTATTTTCTTCTTTTCTTGATCAAATCACTGGCTGTAACATATGTATTTATTAAATTTGATGTTTCAAAGTGTGCACAACCTAATCCATATTTAGGAGGGTTTTGAGTGGAATGCAGCATTTAATACTATCTCTGGTCATTATTAATAACATACTAGGGGGCTTTGCCCCCTGCTCACTTCGCTTGCCAATCCCCCGGCCTGCACTATGCACCAGCCACTTCGCATCTCTGAACTCGCGTATATAGATTTCACTTTCACCAAACAACAAATCTTTAAATTCTCGCGGATAGGCCTATTCATTTGGAAGAAACTCTACTTTTCCCCAACATGAATTAGACGATCTACAAGTCTCCGACTTAAAGTTTAAAGCCAAACAATTTCTACATAGTTCTGTCATATCACCTATGTCCAGATATTCAATCTCTTTTCACCGTTATTTGACCTAGTAATAATTTCCGTTTGTTAGCACTAATGTGATCTTTACTATCAGTTTTTTGAGACTTTCAAATTTTGGTACTTTCATAATCTCTAACCTGCTCTGCTCGTGTATCGTGCCAACGTTTTTGAACCTCTTTACGATGTTCTACTTTGTCTTCTACTCTTTGTCTTTTATTTCCGACCCCTCTTGGAGCTGAGAGTGCAGGGACTGTGTCTGACAATAGCAGTCACACGAATGAGAAGTGATTGGACCGTGGGCGTGGTTGTAAATGTTTAAGAGGAGTGCGGGACTTGTCAAAATCTCTTGGCAAAAAGTCTCGTCTCACGGGACCTGAAATTATCTTATATGGGAGTTGAAATTATTTCTGAGAAAGTCTCGTCCCAGGATTTCCTGTTATAATAGAGAGATAATACCCACTCAGCGCCAATATGGCTCTACCTTTTTAAGTAGAAGTGGATGCATATAATCTAGGAGTTGGGGCCATTTTGCTCAGGATTTTCCTGATACAAATTAGTTACATCACTCCTTTTTCTAAAATGTTATGCTCATCTCAGCAGAACTAGCCAGCTGGCCAGTGATGATGCCTATCAAGTTGGCATTTGTCATTAATACTGGTCAAAAACAGTTAGTGTACTGGCTAAGTGATTAGATGCTCATCAAGCTTGGTGAATCTCTCTTTTAACTGCTTTTTAACCCATCACTCACTGTTCTGGTGAAGGCAATTTAAAAGCTAATGGCCTATCTAGAATGTCTGAACCTATGATGTTACCTCTGACCCTGAAAATATAATCAACCTGAAAACAATCATAGGGGCAGTTCTGTTTAGATTTCATAATTTCCTTCAAGACTCCTTCAGTCTCCTTGTCTTCTTCCCCCTCCTCTACTACTCCTGAAGGAAACACATTTATGCCTGCTGAAGCAGGTTGTCCTAGTATCACTGAATGTTTAGAATTTTTCAAACAATGCTTTTGGTGACCAAATATGATTAGGGGCCTTAGAGACTCTATGAGAGCCTTTGATATGTGCAACCAATCTAAAAATAACATTCTGGGATTCGGTTAGAATTTTTACAGCCTATTCCCTCACCATCCCAGCCATGGGAGGATATTACAGTGGATTTTATTATAAACTTACCTCTGTCTGAAGGTCACACAACTATTTAAGGGGTTATAGATTTCTTTTTGAAAACTTCTCATTTTGTTCCCCACAAGCCTCTTCCCTGTACCAAAAAGCTGTTTGACAGTTTTATTCATCAGTAGTTTTAGCTACTAAGTCCCATCCTATGTTACTGTGACCAGCCCAAACCCCCAGTTTATTTCTAAGTTCCAGTAAAGTTTTTGCTCAAAGATAGGCATTCAGGTCAAACTTACTACAGGTTATGGGTTATCTGAGAGAGCAAATCAAAACTGAGTGAAATTTGTTAAGTGTGCGATCAACTCCTTTCAGTCCAATTAGTATCATATGTTACTTCTGACAGATTTATCTCAGAATACATTTTATAATTATTTTCTGAAAATCTCCCCATTTGAGAGCAAGTATGGTTTCATGTCCCCTATTTTGAATTGTGGTTTGACCTATTCTGTGGTAGCCAATCTTTTGTAATTCTGGTTTGGGGTTCAGAAGCACTTAAAAGCTGAAGCTTCTGCCAAGTACTGTGTAGATGGGAGGGAAACACCCTATCCTGCTTCTAAGGTTGAGCAGAAGATGGAGCTTACTACTTAAGACTCCTGCTTGAAAGTGACGCCCCTTAAACTTGGTGTGTTGCACATCGGTCCCTATTCTGTCATTAAACTTGTGGGTCCTGTTACCCATCGTTTGACTTTGCTAGCTCTTTTTTGGGTACATTCCTCCTTCCATCCACCATAACTTAAGCCTGTACATTTGAGCAGATTTGTTTATTACTTCAATGGCTTCTCTGTCTGTATTGGTTGAGGGTCAGCATGAATATGAAATTCAAAACTTTCTTGATTCTATTAAAAGGGGTTCCAGAGTGGGCTGACTTGTACATTGGAAAGGGTAAGGTCCATAGGATCGTGCATGGAAATCAGGAGGTGACATGAATGCTCCATGTCAAGCTGTTTTTGTCTGGTTTGGGGTTGTTATACATGGAGAATTGATTTGTGACCTGAGTGTTCACTTTAGTTATTGTCCTAAGGGTGCTGATTTTGGTTAGCATCTTTTTTTTTTATTTACTTGATGCCGCTTTGACTGTGCATTATGATTTTCTCATTTTTGTATTCAAAACATGTGCGTTGGCGATATCAACAGTAATTCTGGTATAAATATAGCAGTGCACAGTATGGTCAACACCACTTGGTTGATATTCCAAACAGGTTAACCTTAGCAATAGCTTTTTTTTTTTCAAATAGGCCCTAGCATTAGGTTTCTTTTCAGTTTTGACTTAATCACTGTTTTTCTAACATATGAGTTTGTCTTCCCCTTTGGTAGTTAATTTATCTTTCTGCCTTTCACCTATTCTAGTTTCTAACCATGTTTTTGACTCATAAATCATCTCCTGTTTTTTTACTTCCTAATGCCCACAAAAATCCTTGGGCACATTTAACCTCCTTAAAATCAACCCCAAGCATGACTTGTTCTTATCTTTTTATGTTAATACGATTTAACCCAAGTCACACTCAGAGAAGGTGTAATGATCCACTTTACAGTATTAAGACCAAACAACTCTTGGGACAGTATTCTGCTGCCATCTAGTTGATGAAATAACATTATAATGCAAAAAAGCCTGAATACTTCTATGCGTTCTACCACTTTATGATAACACTATGGTAAGTCATCAAGATTCATGAGTGGGACAAAGACTTCAATCTAAAAACATAATAGCAAACAAAAAGCCATAAAGTCAATTATGGAATAAACTGAAACTGAATCATTGCTTGAATCAAGCAATAGTAATGATGTTGTGAATTGGTCATCAGACGTTGTAACAAACAGTGAAACTGACACCTGTTCAGTAGATTCTGACCTGCCAAATTTCAGTGATGTTCTTGTTGGGTGTTATCTTCATACTACTGCTGATAATCCTGAACCTCCTCATTGCCAATTTACAGGTAACCCCAGTCTAAAGATGTCTGTTGATCATGATTATCTGGACTATTTACAATTTGTCAATGATAGTCTGGTGGAGAAAACAGTTGTTGAAATGAAATGTGTTGTAAAAGTCAGAATAAAAACTATTTGCATGTTATAGTTGCTGGCAGCTTGTCACCATAGATGATATGTAGGTGTTTTTTAGTCTCCTGATACTGCAGAGTATTGTGGGAAACCAGTCAAAAAATAGAACTGGTCCACAAACTGGGTGTTGCAGACACCCATTTCCAGCAAAGTTATGAATGGGTATTGTTTTTCACTCATTTTTGAAATACCTGCATTTAACTAAATAACAATGACTATGATGAGGCCAATTGCCCAGCACTGAAACGGTTTAAACTGTGGGATGTGTATCAGTCGATTGTCAAAAATATGCAGAAGGTGTATGTTCCTATTGTGATATAAATAATAAAGAAAATCTTATGTATTACAAAGGGTGGCTGTGTGGATACAGTTCACTGCATCCAAATGGGCACATTTCAAGTTTTATATACTGTGCGAAGCAAGTTCTGGATACATATGAAACTCAATACTTAACACCGGTAAAGGGACCAAGTGGGATGGTAAGTACAGTCAATACAGCATCCCTATATAGTCTGTGCTGTCACTGGCAGACCCAAGGTTGCATTAAAGTGATGGACATTTTTTATATCTCATCTGAACTGCTTGAGATTTTACTTCAAAGGAGAACTGATGCATATGGTACTCTATAACCAAACCACCATCACTAATGTGGAAGTCACTATGACTTATGCCGTGGCAGGCTACAATAACACAATGAGCAGTGTCTATTATGTGGGTCAGGCACTGACAGTCTAAGCTGCCATGTGCAAGAAACAGAGAAAATATTTAAAAAAATATTACAAAAAAATCTTTCGACATCTGCTTAAACAGTGCTTATGTGCATTGGTGAATGTTTAAAAACATGTCATAGGAAGTATGTTTACTAAATCTGCATCAGTACTGCAGTGGACACTGGACATACCTTTCCTAATGAGATTATGTTGGTGTTTTGATATTTACATGCTTCTGTTCCATAACCTTTTTTTTCTTGTTGAACACTTTTGGCTGCTTTCTCGAACAGTAAACATAAAACTAAGAAGGGTACTAGTGTCCTCAACACACTTTTTACCTGAGACATTGATAGAGAGGTCTCTTCCCCATTGTTGGTTCAGATTGTCTAGTAGTGAGCAATATAACATTAATTAACACTACAGATTACTAGCTAAAATATTTTTGGGCGTTTGCATTGTTAGAGGATTAGGGATATTAGCATCTCAATCTTTTTATGTGGCGAACATGAACCCCACCTACTGTATTACAATGATGAATGAATGAATGAATGATGATTATTTAAAACTACAGAACATTAAATTCACTTTATTTAAAGTTAAGACTGTAAATGTATAGAGCACAGATCTGAAAAAAAAGTATCTGGAGAAACTCACCAGTGCAGAATTTCATGTCTGTTTATGGGATATGCTGTTGCTCTCCTTTTTAATTTTTTTCATTTTCTGTGCATGACTATTTACTTCTTCCTTAATTTACTCCTTAATTGCATACATGCACTTTGAAAGAGCAGAAGGCTCTTTATGGCTGTTTTTGATGACCACCCGTCAAATATGGCCAGTATATTGTCCAGTATACAGGTGCATCTCAATAAATTAGAATATCATCAAAAAGTTAATTTATTTCAGTAATTCGATTCAAAAAGTGAAACTCCTATATTATATAGATTTATTACACAGGTTATGGCTTACAGGTAATGCAAACTCAAAATTCAGTATCTCAGAAAATTAGAATATTGCATAAGGCCAATAAAAAAATTACTTTTAATACAGAAAAGTTGGCCTCCTGAAAAGTATGTCCATGTATGCCCTCAATACTTGGTTTGGGCTCCTTTTGCATGAATTACTGCATCAATGTGGTGTGGCATGGAGGGGATCAGCCTGTGGCACTGCTGAGGTGTTATGGAGGCCCAGGATGCTTTGATAGTTGCCTTCAGCTCGTCTGCATTGTTTTGTCTGGTGTCTCTCATCTTCCTCTTGACAATACCCCATAGATTCTTTATGGGGTTTGGGTCAGGCGAGTTTGCTGGCCAATCAAGCACAGTGATACCATTGTCATTAAACCAGGTATTGGTACTTTTGGAAGAGTGAGCAGGTGCCAAGTACTGCCGGAAAATGAAATCAGCATATCCATAAAGTTTGTCAACAGAGGGAAGCATGAAGCACTCTAAAATGTCCTGTTAGACAGCTGCACTGACTTTGGACGTGATAAAACAGAGTGAACCAACACCAGCAGATGACATGGCTCCCCAAATCATCACTGACTGAGGAAACTTCACACTGGACCACAAGCAACTTGGATTCTGTGCCTCTCCACTCTTTCTCCAGACTCTGGGACCTTGATTTCCAAATGAAATGCAAAATTGACTTTCATCTGAAAAGAGAACTTTGGACCACTGAGCTACAGTCCAGTCCGTTTTCTCCTGAGCAGGTAAAATGCTTCTGATGTTGTCTCTGGTTCAGGAGTTGCCTGACACAAAGAATGCTGCGACAGTGTAGCCCATGTCCCTGATACGTCGGTGTGTGGTGGCTCTTGAAGCACTGACTCCAGCAGCAGTCCACTCCTTGGGAATCTCCCCCAAATTCTTGAATGGGCTGTGCTTCACAATCCTCTCAAGGCTGCAGTTATCCCTGTTGGTTGTGCACCTTTTTCTGCCTCATTTTTTCCTTCCACTCAACTTTCTATTAATATGCTTGGATACAGCACTCTGTGAACAGCCAGTTTCTTTAGCAATGCCATTTTGTGGCTTCCCCTCCTTGTGGAGGGTGTCAATGACTGTCTTCTGGACAACTGTCAAGTCGGCAGTCTTCCCCATGATTGTGTGGCCTACTGAACCGGACTGAGAGACCATTTAATGGCTCAGGACACCTTTGCGGGTGTTTTGGGTTAATTAGCTGAGTGAAGTGGGACACCATGAGTCTACAATATTGAACTTTCTCACAATATTCTAATTTTCTGAGATACTGAATTTTGGGTTTTTATTAGCTATAAGCCATAATCAGCAAAATGAAAAGAAATAAACGCTTGAAATATATCACTGTGCGTAATGAATCTATATAATATATGAGTTTCATTTTTTGAATTGAATTACTGAAATAAATTAACTTTTCGATGATATTCTAATTAATTGAGATGCACCTGTAAATGGGCTTGCAACAGCATCAGCCTATTCCTTTGTGAATTTTACATTACTATTTAGGGTTAGATTGCTGGGTAGGCTCATCTGGCAGGTTAAAAGCTCGTACAATACAGTCTGGTAAGCCTGTACTTTAACAGCCCTGCACAGATTGCTAACTTATGTTGTTTTGCAACACCAAGCACAGAGTCATACTATTGCTGATTATATCATAGAAAGGCATAAACAGACTATAATAATCTGCTAACCTTGTTTTGATCAAAGATCCTTAACCACGACTGACTTCAAACTAAAATAATAATTTTCAAAGACTTTTCCTTACATATAATGTGCACGTGCAGTTCTTGTGCATTTTAGTGGTACACCCTTTGAATTTAGCTGGTTGAAAACTTAATAAGTGGATAATATAAATGTGTAATAAACATTCAATTTACAACCCCATCCGTGTCCTTATTGTTAAATATTACGGTTTCTGCATTCACTTTAGTATCCTCTGAGTTACGACAGGCTTGAATTTTTCACTCTCTTTTCTGTCCACAGGCCAACTATCCCTGGATGAATTCATCGATGGCGCACGCCGGGACAAGTGGGTGATGAAAATGCTCCAGATGGATGTTAATCCAGGTTTTTGGATCTCAGAGCGACGGAGGAAGAGTGCTTTATTTTAACAAAGGCTGCCTTGGGGAAATGCTTAAGGGACTTCTTTAAGTTACAGGCTACGTGTTGAACATATTGTTTTGGAATATTTTTTGAAGACTTTATGAAAATATCTAGCCTGTTATTTATTAGTTTTGCACATACAATATTAGTACATTTCAATTTTGAAATATTTCTTTCCTCAGTCTTATGGGGGTTGGGTTTTATATTCACTTTTTGATTGTACAGATATCAACTGGCATCCCTTTCAGGCGTGGTTCCTACCTTTCACTGTTTAATGCAGGGACAGTGAAGGAAACACACAATCCAGTAATGAAATATGCATGTTCTGAAAGTGAATGGGTGGATGTTTGCAAAGTTTTCCTTGATTATATGAAACCAAAAATGCAAAATTACTGTGCATCAATTAAGTTTTGAATTTATACAAATGATTCCAAATCATTTCAAATGGCTTTGCTTTTAGGGAAACAAGAATTCTCCTCAAGAACTGTCGTTCTATTATGCCTCTTGGAAATTTATGCTATACTCTCTGGCTATATAATTTTAAAATAAGGGACTTCCAGGAAGCCAATATGAAGGATGTAATAAGCCCTGAAGAGAAACCGCACATTGATTGTCCCTCATAAATGATCCTGTTCAATAAAAGCTGCTGCCATTTAGAAGAAGAATCACAAAATACTTAAGAATCTGCTCTATAGCAAAGGCATCCATCTAAGCTAACCTGTCACAACATTAATAGAGAGCTGTGCTGAACTTCATACTTCTAGTTAATTCTAAACTCACAAATAAAATGCAGAAAGAGAAAAACGATAAGGGATTCTAGCTGTCGAGAGTTAACAAACTGGTTACAATGAAAATGTAAAGGTTTGGTGGCTGAGTAGCCATGCTGTTAATGCATGAAGATATTGATTCCTGCTTTATAAAAGAGGCGGAATGGCTAGAGTCCTTGACGATGACCACAAAGTTATTTGCACATTGTTAAATTGTTGGCTTCCCTTTTGTTTCTGTAAAAATGTATTCAGGACACCGGAATGACCTCCTGGCCTTTACTTAATGGTAATTCCTGAAAGTATCTACAATAGATGCCATGAAAACTAATATTATTGCTTTCATTAGTGTCTAGGTGGTCTGCAGGCAGGTGGTCATCTGCATAGCATAAAGTAGATAAAGCTGCCAGTTCTACAGTAATCTAGAGGTGTGTGGCCTGAAAACCATAGATTGTACACCACTAAAGACCCCTTGGGATTTGCATTGTCAAAACAGACATCCTCATTCTCCCAGAGTCCATAGTGAAAAGTTGTCATTGTTTGCCAGATTTTGTTCAGCTTGTTCATGTTTGTTTATGTCTTCTCAAAGAAAGCTGGAATGATCCAAGGATCTCCTTCAGAAGTGTTGAATGTACTTGTTAAGTTTCTGTTTTTATTGGTGGCCTTGCTCTCTAGTACATTTCCTACTCTGTCAGCCTCTGTCAGCCATCTTATTCTTCTGCAAGGCTAAGAAGATGTTCATTTGTAGATTTGTGCAAAAAATATCTTAAATGAGAAGAAGTGCTGATTGCGTTGAATTACCCATGTAAATCTTCTTTCTGAAATATAGACGCTTACACTATGAGCCTTTTGTGTTGGTTTGCTAGTGTGGTGGTTGCTTATATTCAGACCTAAGGGAATTCAGATCTTTGCAGTGTTGTTTCTAAGATGCTGTATCAAAAGCAACATAATAATATCTCCTCTGTTTTGACAGGTAAATGTAGCAAAGTTCTGCCAGATTGAAATTTGAAATACATATAAATAAAATAATGCAGCTGAGCAACACTATAAATCTTGCTGCAAAGATTACAATACGTTTTAGTTTGAACTGACATAGTTTTAAGTTTTCAAAAATCAACAATAATAGGCACATAAGAAAACATTACTTTCCAGATAATTAAAACATGGTATTAAAATATTACTCATTTTAAGAATTCTGCCAAACATCCCGGATTATCTTGATCCTTTTAGCCACTTGCTTAATTTTTGAAAGTGTGTCTTGTGGAGGCTTTATAATTTATAGTGGGAGGCATGATGGAGCAGTGGTTAGTGTTGCTGCCTCACAGCTCTAGGAGACTGCATTCAGTTTATGCGTTCACCCCATGTCCATGTTGCACTCCATTTTGTTCTTGCTCAATCCCAAAAATGCGTGCTTTAGGTTAATGGCATCTCTAACTTGGTGACTGAGTAAGTATAGATAGGGGTGTGCCCTCTGATCACCCTAAAACTAGGTAATGTGGGTGCAAAATAGATTAATATATATATATATTATATATATATATATATATATATATATATATATATATATATATATATATATATATATATAGTGACAGACAGAGGACACTGTCGTCCTCTTGAACCCTCGGACAATACGCCAGACAACAGGTAAAACTCCAAATATAATTTATTTGAACAATAAACAGTGCACAAAGCACCCTCCACTCCACAATACTCATAAATCAATAATCAATAATACAATAATCACAATCCTCCACTCCCAGACACGTTGCCACCCTTCCACCCAGCTCAGCTCAACGCTCTGGTGTTTCACTGTCCTTTTTATAGTCCTTGACCCGGAAGCTTTTCACCCTCTCTGTCCATGTGACCTGGAACACTTTCGGGTCAGATAAAAAATCCTTCTTTTCTTCACCCAGGAAGCACATCGTTCCCTTTGTCCACATGACTCTGACATACTTCCTGGGCGTAAGGCAAATAGTCTCTGTGCCTCCCTGCAGCGTCCTGTAGCGGGCCCCAAGGAATCCAACAGGGCTGAGAACAAAAACTACATTGTCCAGTATTCTCTGCTGGCATTCGAACACCTCCATGCTGCAAGAAGGGCTCCACCTGGCGGCCTGGGGGTATTGGCCAGGATGAAAGGCCGGCCACATGTCACAATATATATATATACATAAATACAGTATAAGGTATTAAATATACAATATACTATGCACATGAAATATAAAATTTATGGATTATGTGGGACAAAAATAGTTGGACAGATGCAATATAAGATGTTTTATATGACAAATTTCCAAATCTATACAAGAAAAATGCTTAATTTTGCAGCTGCTACTCTCAAGTTTTTAAAATGATTTGGCATAGTGCCTTAGGTGTTGGACTGCAAAGCACAAGATTATAGGCTCAGTCTTATCTGCACCTTTTTTGTGACCCTGAATGAGTCACTTAACCTTTAATTGTACTGTGTGCTCACTTAGCTGTTAACTAAACTAAAAAAAAAAAATACACATGCATAGCATCTGCCTCTGCCATCATTTACCAATAGCCGGCAGGTTTAGTTTAACAACACGCCATCTGCTTTGAGATGACTGGAGATCTTGTCTTGAAGTAAACCCTTCCTGCTCTACAGGCTCAGTAATTATTCTTGCATTATCCCAGACTTGCTGGTGACACCAATGACAGCTTCAGGGCAAACAGATTTTGCCAGTTTTGTTTTTGAATTTTTTGCTTACCTTTGCTTCTTTAATGATTATATCATACTTTCCCCTGAATTATTGTCAGACAATGTTGATTTTAATTCATACAGGACATAAAAAGCAGCCGTCCTGGTTTTCATGGGAACAGGCTGCCATTGAGAGAGCTTCTTTCTCAGAAATGTTTTTTTAGGCAGGAGGCTTGCAGCACCAGTTTGAGGTCAACAGCCTTGTCATGTGATTGAAGTCAGCCTTCCTGGATGGATGATATGGCGCTGACCTGCCCCAGGATGAGGACATTATGAGCACAACTTATGGGATGTGTTATTTTTTTGGAACTACTGTGCTATTTAACAGTGGATTGCAAGGAGAATTAATGATTCAAAAGAGAAAAAAAAAACTTCAGAAGTAAGACTACCTGCTATTGTTTGGGCTAAAGTGAATTTTCTATCATTTCATGACTGTAAATAAAAAACTCAGCTTTATTTAGACTTGGTTTCCCTCAACTTACTTGTGTGTATTTTTTTTATCAAAGTTATACACTGTAAATGTGGTGTACTCCTAAAGTGAGGATGGAAGACATGTTATAGACCTATTTTTTTACCATTGTATTACTAGGTTCTGCTCATGTCGTGCTTCAAAATTAACCAATAACACTAAAAATATTTATTATTGCTTATTTTCAAACAGTTTAATGGGTATTGAGCTTAATTTAGCTGCTGGGGCTGATCACTGTCTATGTGGGCTTTCTTGGGTACTCCTGCTACATTCAGTTCATGAATTCAGTTCATGAACTACAGTATTTATTTTACAGCTAGCATACGGTCAGGATCACCATTAGAAGTTGTGGGGGCTAATTTCACCCATTTTGGTGGCGCCTCTGGCATTAAAGACTATTTAAATTTAGTATAGGGAGTATATACTACTACTTCATATTAAAAACAATGTCTTCAAATATTACCTTATATTTTGGTTTAAATTCATTTAAAAATTTTAAAAACAAAACTAATGATGTCTTGCCTCTGTTCTGTAACTTTTTAAAGTATTTTGTTTAAATGTAACTTTTTCATTTGAGCACATTCTATAGATTATATTGCAAAGCACAGAGTTACCTCAGATAAGATTTACTCAATTCTAATTTGGAGAAGACCCTCTTCCCCTACAATGTTGGTAACTGATACACTGGAAACTCAGTGGCACTCAAAATGGCAAATTTCAAAACGTGCGGCCATACATACACAAAGAAAATGTGCAAACCTCACTTAGAGGGTATTTGTATCATATAGGAACTTATGGCGACTCTATTTCCCCATTTATGCTCTTTATTGTGTAGACCTTAATAAAATGTGTTAAATCCCGTACACTTACCACTCTGTAATCAGCTACTTTAGCAATTCCTCCAATCTTATCTTCTACATCTGTAACCTCAGGCAATTAAACAGAGTAAAGAAACAGGCAGGAGGTAAGCTACACATTTAATTAGGTATTATTGCTAAAAATGCCCAAATACGAATGAAGGTAGTAGAATACTACTTAACTATTGGCAATTGATACCCTTACAGCCTAAATAACAGTGCATCTTGCACCCATAGGCGTCTCTCTGCTTATCTTTATTCTACTTTGCTTTGCTACCAAATGGCCTATGAATGGAGTATTGAAACAGGCCATATGCCTTATCTCAATATGGCTGCTAAGATACAGTTGTTTTCATCATGGTCTCCTCTTCATGTCTAGATGGTGTGAGAGAGATAAAGGCAAGGTGACCAGCTTTATACCATTCTTAAACTAATGGGGCATTGTAGTACAGAATGGCCTCTGGTTCAAAACCATAATAAACAGCTATATTTTAGACCAATATAATTCAGTTTCCTGTCCCTTCTTGACCAGTTACCAATGAAAGCACTCAGGTACAACTCAACTCACAGTTGCCGTGTTTAGCCAGTTTATGGCCTTCATGTAGTGGATGGCTTATAGGCTCTAAGCCCAAACACAATCACTCTTGCCAAGCTGGTCTGATACTTAGTCCCCCTCACCATCCTGAGTCAGTCCTAAAGACCACTGATCCTTAGGAACATGTATACCCCCCATTTTCTGTGTCTGAATTGAAATCTACATGCATGGTCAACATGAAATAGCCAAGCTTTGCTAGGCTAAACTGCTTGCCCTCTTCAAAAATGTTCTAATGTTCTAATATGTAGAAGGAAGGATTGTCTTTGGTACTTCTGTTTTCTTCAACCAGCATATTACCATCTGCCAACTTCATAGACTTGGTAAGTTTTTTTTTCCTGAAGGAGTTGACATCTGCTAGCATGTTGACTGATGTGTCTCTTGGTGCAAGGAAGACAAGAATCTGATTTTAGAGCTAGAAGGGAAGTACAATTGTGTGTCAAGTAACATGGCTGTTTTTCAACGCCATACAATAAAATGAAAGAAGCTGACACACAAACAAGTCAGAAGGAGACAGCACACAATCAGAGTTCTTGTGAGCAAAGGATGAAAAGTGATATTAATACACTTCTAGTTAGCAGATTGTAGAACATTGATCCACTTTTTCATTTTTATTTTTACATTTATGATTTATAATAAACATAGGATTGTTTTATATTTTAAATATATATTTTGTAATGCCTTCTGTAGTTTCTTTGTTATTTTCCAAGACTGGAGGTGACAGCTCTGGAGTGGTGAGTGGTTTTAGGTTCAATCGTCCTAAGACTAGCCCTGAAAACAATAACAATAAATTAGTAAACTGTGTAACATTTAAATATTGAAACACATGTATCAAGTATTTTACATACTAATAAGCAATAAATCAAACAAGTTCCATTGCTAAGGCCTAGTATGCCCAGGTCCGAAACACTCCCACCTGTCATCTAACTGTCACTGCACTAGACCCTCACATTCAGTGTGATTCACTTGGGATGAGAATCAGCACCTCCAGATCAAAGGTCATGCTCCTCTTCTGGAAAAGTGCAGCTTGTTTTCATCAGGAGAGTGGCAAGGAGCTTCTTCAAATGATGGGGTTCAAGTACTTTGGAGTGACTGTAGATGTGATTGTAGTGAGTGACCAATGAACTGGTGTAGCAGCAGCAGTTTTATGAATGTTGTACTGGGAGTGGGAGCTAAGTATACAGACAAAAAGTGTCAATTTGCTGGTCATTTTTCATTTCCATCCTCACCAATGAGCTCACAAGCTCTGAGTGTTGACTCGATTACAAGAGGAGTTTTGCAACACAGGAAGGGCTTACAACAGAACTGCTGCTTCTCTGAATTGAGTGGAGCCAATTGGGGGAGTTTGGGCATGTTGTTATGATGCTTCCTAGACGTCATTCTTGAAGATATAAAAGGAATTGTGTACTTGGAGATGAGTGGGGGGTACACCCAGGACACACTCTGGGAATTAAATCTCTTTTCTGTTTTTTTTTCATATGAGCAGCTGCAGGAAATTGCTGGGAATAATAAGGCCTTGTCTCCTCGCCAGGAAAAGAAGAACAAAAATGATCATTATGTTGCTGGT
The DNA here is from genome assembly GCF_900747795.2 of Erpetoichthys calabaricus. Lineage (NCBI taxonomy): Eukaryota > Metazoa > Chordata > Cladistia > Polypteriformes > Polypteridae > Erpetoichthys > Erpetoichthys calabaricus. The sequence goes on along the minus strand of NC_041396.2, from coordinate 88,486,085 downwards.
ATTAACAACAAACATAAAATAATTTTTTACTGCATGTTGTTTTGTATTTATTTTTTATAAAAGATGTATATATTTTGCACACCATAAAACATTCCAAAAGGTTTAGCAGGTTAAGTTGTTTGGTGTCACCAAATTGGCTTGTCAAGTGTGGGAGTTTATGACATTGGACCCTGTGATAGACTGTTAGGAAAGACTCTGGCTCCCCAAAATACTCTGATAAAAAAATGGCTTTGGATTACATTCTTAATGAGAGTACTAGGGTGTTGTACCGTGTTAGCCATTATGAATGTAGAGAAAAGCCAAGCAAAATGACACCTTTTATTGGCTAACTAGAAAGATTACAATATGCAAGCTTTCGAGGCAACTCAGGCCCCTTCTTCAGGCAAGATGTAATGATTGATTACATCTTGCCTGAAGAAGGGGCCTGAGTTGCCTCGAAAGCTTGCATATTGTAATCTTTCTAGTTAGCCAATAAAAGGTGTCATTTTGCTTGGCTTTTCTCTACATTCTTAATGAGATAATAATTTGGTAAAGGCATAAGTAGGTAAAGTAGAAAACCAATTGATAAATTAAATAATATACTAAATGCTGGGGATTTTGCTAATACCTATCTGGATTGGAACAGGGTCAGCTGGTGTTTGAGTCAACCCAATTCCAATGATGAATTAAACCTGAGTAAAGCAGTAGGAATATGATGTTACTACAAAAGAATAAAATCAACAAAAACACAACCACATACCATGTGAGAAAATATTTATGTACAGATTATAGTCTGGTATTTTTTCTGGTGACTCAAACAATTGCAGGCAGTAAAAGGGTGGAGATCTGTCAAAAGATAAAGACCTAGCATTCAATAATTTATTGGGCATTTTCTTGTGTCTCACTAGGGGGCTTTGCCCTCTGCTCGTTTTGCTCGCAAAACCCTCCTGCCTGCACTACGCGCCAGCAACTTCGCATCTCTGCCGCTCGCATATGTGGATTTCACTTTCACCAAACAACAAAACTTTTAATTCTTGCAGATAGGCCTCTCTTTTCGCTGTTCTGTTATTTCACCGAGTAATCATTTCTGTTTGATTGCGCTAATGTGATCTTTACTATCATTTTTTTGAGACTTTCAAATTTTCATACTTCCATTATCTCTAACCTGCTCTGGATGTGTATTGAATTCTTTACAACGTTCTACTTTGTCATCTACTCTTTGTCTTTTATTTCTAGCCCCGGGCGTGGTTAAATCTCTTGGCACAAAGTCTTGTCTCGCAGAACGTAAAAGTGTCTCTCTGAGAAAGTCACGTCTCATCTCTCTTCCCAAGATTTTTATATTAGAATAGAGAGATAGGTTTTTGAGTGAGGAGCAATCACAGGGTTTAGTTTGAGTTACACTGTTTAGCGCTATAAGCTCATGTCAGTTATGTTATGATGGACATTAATGATCCCTTAATAGCAATCTTTAAAAAGAACACCAAAATCTCCTTCTAGGCACATTCAATGGTAAGTCAATTAGTGTCTGTGGTCATGGTTGTGACTGATGATATTTCATTAGTTTATCATACATATTACTCCTGGAGAGGCCTACAGATTAGAGTTGTAGTGGTGGTCCTAAAATGGAATAAACTACAGTTCTTTGTTGAATGAAGGTCATGGTTCATATTAATTTAATGAGCTGTCATACAATGTTCCCCCTAAGGGTTACAACATTCACAGAATTCCAAAAACATAGAAATGTGTTCAGCCCAGATATCAAAACTCAATAAAAAATATTCTACTAAGTCTAGTACAATGTTTTTCAACTAGTGTACCATGGCACAGTGGTGCCTGTAAGAGCTACCCAGGTGTGCTGTGGCAATAATAGTGTAGCACACCTGGGTCTGAACCAGTGAGGGACAAACCTTCTTAGGTGGCCAAGAGGTGTCTGAAGACGATATGACTACCAGGAGAACGCTACGCTGCATTCACAGCACTTAGATCGCCTTGGATATGTCTCCTGGCTGCTAGTGTCTATCTTCTTGGGTGTGTGGTTGCCAGCAAGTCTAATAGGACTAGTGCATAGTGGACATACAAGTTGCCTCGGAGGCAGAGAGGGGAGGGCAAAGGGACAAAGCAGTTGCTCACTGTGTGCCGTGTCTGCCAACGCTCATCTCGGATCTGCTTTTTTTCTGGCTTCTCCAGTAGTCTCGCCCCTTCAGACAGTTGAGGATGTGTTTGAGATATAATGTGTAGTAAAACAGTGGTGTGCCTTGGGATATGTTTGGTTACAAAAAGTGTGCCACCACAGGAAAAAGGATGGGAAACATTGGTCTAGTAGATTGATTCATTTTTACTAAATGTTATCGTATAGCCCCCAAAATCCATTTTTTCAACAGGTCTACAAGCAATGGACAATGAAAACTTTGCTTCCTGAAAACTTTCAAGTGTATCGTATGGGTTTTGGCTTACTGAACACAAAAATCACTTCTAAATTTTCCTGTCACATACTGTTTTATTGCAATTGCCTATATTTTTGCGATTTCCTGTCATATGATAAACATCTTCTTAAAATTGAAGATCTATGGTGATCTAAAGTATTGGCACTGCTGCCAGGAAAGCTGCTCGGATCTCCCAAATGCTGTTTTTTCATTTGCTAATGGGAAAGTGAGCTAAAAAGTCCCACTACATTAAAAAGAACTGGCTGCTCTGTATACATTTAATTCCAGGATGGAAAAATATCACACATAAACCATATGGTGACCCAGCAAAGATATTTTTGCGTCTTCTTCATATAAGGTTTGGACTAATAAAAAATATTATGAAGCAATGAACAAGGAGGGTGAAGGATTTGGAAATATGAGACAGTTGTTTCCACAAATAACTGATGCCAAGGTTAAGGAAGACATTTTTTTAGTCCACATATCAAATACGTCATCAACAACAAGCGGTCTGAAGATCTGTTAGTGCAGCCAGGGGAAATCGCAATGAAGACATTCAAGAATGTTGTTGAACATTTTCTTGGAAACTTCAAAGCAACTAACTATGTTCAACTGGCTAACGACAAGGTTCGAACATACAAAACATGAAGCGCAACATGTCACTAAAGATTCATTTTGTATATTTACTGTGAGACTTTCCCGGATACCACCAGACGGAGACCACATCTGTATATAAAAAGCACACGTTTATTCAAGCACAAATCAAGTCCCACACAGCACTCAGTGCTCCCAGCACCAATCACCCCTCTTCCGGGCTTCAAACGCAATGTCTATGGCCGCCTTTCCTCTCCTTATGGGAGCTTTGTCCTGCTCCTACTCCCGACTCCAGCTCCTAGATTGTAGGGAGGCAGCCCCTTTTATTTCTACCCGGATGTGCTCCAGGTGCCTTGTGACGTTCTTCTGGCAGCACTTCCTGGTGTGGCGGAAGTGCTGCCCTTTGCACTGGAAGCACTCCGGGTGTCCCTGGAAGGATCTTCCTCCAACTTCCCGGGTGTGGTGAAAGTAAATGTTTTCCCGGGTTTCATGAGGCTTGAGGTGTCCCCTGGCGGTGGCCACGGGTCCCAACAGGTTGGAACCTCTTTGCTCCTCTCCGGTGGTCCACTCCTGATTCAGGGCAGTTGCCCCCTCATGGCCCGGAGGATATAAATGCCACCTCCCAGTCCTTCCAGGCATCCTGGCTGGGTAAGAATCCCAGCCTTCTGTGACATCACTCTTAAACTTTTTTCCTGCTAATCTTGGTGCAGTCATTGAGGAACATGGGAAAAATTTTCAGCAGATCATTGCAAATTTGGAAAAGCAGTATCCGGGCAAGTGGAATCAATCACTGTTGGTGGACTGTTGTTAGACACAAGAATTAGACGCCTTAAAACTGAGTACAAATGAAAATCAGGAGTAAAACAGTTTTAGCCGAATTAAGCTAATGGAATGTATCAGCATCATCGTATGATTAAACACACTAAATTCAATTAAAGTTTCTTTTGTGTTTCTCTGAAATCCTATATGATACAGTCAATCTGATCAATTCTTGTGTTCAGCATGTCACTGTCTATCATAATCACCAACATTTTTTCAGGAAGCTAAATTTGTCATCCAGTGTTATAGGCATACCCATCGGAAGTGAAGTTTGTTGAATTGCCCTCAGTATTCTAGACCTCTAGTGGCTTCCTTGCTTTGTTACTGACTCTTAATTTAAAAAGCAGAAGCTGTATGCAAAAATGTACAGCAGTGCCTCTACTGTCTAAGGAAGCTGTGTCTTTGTATGTTGAGCCCTACCATATGTCAATATTTTATCTTGTATTTTTATTTTGCATTTACTTACGATACCATTCAAAAGTTTGAGGTCACCCAGAAAAGTTTATGTTTTTGATAGAAATTTATTCTCTTTATTATCAAGATACCATTACATTAATTTATGATATTATTAATTTATTATAAATTAAATTAATATAGCCAAGGCATTGGTAGTGTTTATAATGGCTATAACTGCTTGAAATGGCTGATTTTAATTAATTATTCACATACAACTGCAAATCCCCATTTTTTATTTATTATTGGACTGAGGCCTTAATCCAAGGTAATTTACTACATTTGAGATACAATTGGTTACATTTCTTTTGTTTTTCCAATTGGAGCAGAGGCAGATGAAGTGACTTGCTTTAGTGTCAGTAGTGGAATTTAAACCCAAAACCTCAGGGTTTGAAGTTCAAAGTTTTAAAACACACTGCCTGCCGTTTCTTCCAGAATGACTATGATCTAATTGTACCACAGTAATAGAAATTAGAGCAACTAATAGTATTATTCAGAAGCACGGACTTGAGTTTTGTAATCACAGTAAAGTGTTTTATTACCATATATTACTGAGCACACAATGCAAATAATTACATATCGCAAACAAAATGTCACTAATTGGAAAATTTGAGCCCATTGTGAGACTTTGCTGAGATCTCTGCTGAAACTCAAGAGGAGACACTTGTGAGAATATCGGAGTATTTTTTTCTCAGGTGGAAAATTTGAGAAGTGTGTGATAAAAGACAATGTCTCCAGTTTATTTGTTTCTGATCTCATTGTTGTCTAGGAGAAACCAAAAAGATGTTAAGTAGATCTCTTTTTGATTTTTCATTCCTATGTGTGGGGCTTTGCAACCCTATGTGAATAATAAGTTAAAAATCAGTAATTCATGTAATAATAATCATTATAAACATTAGTAATGCCCTGGCTTTATGTTAAAATCCATTAATGGTCCCTTGTTAATAAAATATATTAAATTCTATCAAAAACATGAACATTTCTGTGTGACCCCAAACGTTTGAATGGTAGCATATGTACTTGCCGGCCCAGTTTAGAAATCTTAATGTCACCAACAAAAACAAAATAAATCAAATGTAAAATAGAGCCTCAAAGTAACTAGGTCTCAACAGTTAAACCTCACAGACATGTCTGATAAGCAAGTATTACTGAAAACAGAGTATATTTTGTCAGACAGGGCTCATCTGTCACATTCTCATTTCTAGTTGTTGCCGTCAAGTAACAGGTTCAAGGTTCCTAGGATAAAAATCCACTGGTTCAACTACTCTTTCATACCATCTGCTATTAATCTTGTAAATAATTTTAACTTGCCATATGGAGTGAACAGTTATCATTTGCATCAAATATTTGTTAAGTCCTAATGTTGGTTAAATTTTTATAAGTAACATGTATGATCTAATGCAATACCATAAGTATTACGCTCACTGCTACATTTAGTTATTTGTGCTTAGTTTATATTTGATGTCTGTGTCCTTTGTTGATGTGTTTTTAATGTTGCTTTGCAGTTTTTCTGTACAAATTCCTGACAAGCCAAATTCCCCCCTTGGGACAATAAAATTGAAAAAGAAAAATGAATTGAAACAGAAGAATATATGCATTATTACATGATTCTATGATGACAGCAGATGAAAACTCACTAGATTAAAGAATCATATTTATCCATTATCCAATCCTGCTTTTTGAAGTAGAATGCCATAGCATAAGGACTTTAATAATGCAGAATGAAATGAGAGACATGCAGATGTTCACAAATAATGATCTGGTTGAGAATTGAGTTCAGGTCCTGCACAGAAATTATATGCAACTTGCTCCACAACATAATAATACAAGAAAATCCAGCACTTTGTACTGAAGCTGCTCCACTAAGCAGAGACTATGAGGGTTAAAAATGTATTCCTAGAGCTAGGCTATCTTTTAGATGTCAAGGCTAAGGTTGTTTACTGCTCACACAGTGTCCTGGCACACCATGTGGAAACAATAAGTCAGTAACAAAACCTACTCACAAGAATTGTCCTTTTGTATTTTTAGTTTCTGTAGACCAGAATTAATCCCTGAATTCCCTCTAAGCCCTCCCAACATAGTAGGGCAAAGGTGGAGATGAGCAAAATCGAATTGGACAAGAGACGTCACAAAAGATATAGGCCCGGCAATAGACGTGCCAGGGCCGAGGAGTTCAAAAACGGTGTGTCTGGAGCTGCCGTCTCTTATGACATTGTTATCTGGGCCGACACAGTTGATAATCCAAGGGAAAGCAAAGAATGGATGACTGTACAAGGAGTTAAGGGTACACTTTGTTTGACAACTTCTACATATATACGGTATATTTTAAATGCCATATGGAAAAATGTAAACGATGTAAGAGCAGATTTGTCTGCTGGGGTTTTAAAATCATATATAATTATTCCACACCTCACAGCTCTGAAGACACAGGGTCTTTTTCAGAGGATGCAGCAAGCAACAACAACTAATTTAATAACTAAGTTACTGTGTAGCTTCAGTTCTCAGTGACCCCAATATTACTATTGTGGTGGATTGCCGGCTTTCGATTCCGGTTCTCAACCCCAGGCCGCCAGGAGGAGCTCTCCCAACAGCGTGAACGTCCCCCGAGTTCCAGCAGGGCCTCATGGACTATGTAGTTTTTATACGCAGCCCTGCTGGATACCTTGGGGGCCACCAGGAGTCGCTGTAGGAGGACTCGGAGGCTCTTATGTGCCCTATAACCCGGGAGTACGTCATGGTCACGTGACAGGAAGATACGATGTGCTCCCGGGTTGAAGAAAAGGACTGTTTACCCTGACCTGGAAGGGATAAGGAACTGTGGACGGATTGGACAGGAACACCTCCGGGTCAGGGTGTATAAAAGGACGATGGGAAATCCCAGACGTTGAGCTGAGCTGGGAGGAAGGGTGGCGAAGTGTCTGGGCAAGGAGGATTGGTTTATTGAGAATTATTGTGTTTATGAGTGTGGTGTGGAGAGTGCTTTGTGCACTTATTTATATTAATAAATATTATATTTGGACTTTTACCTGGTGTCTGACGTCTAGTCTGAGGGTTCAAGGGGTCACGGAGACCTTAATCTGTCACACTATTCCTTTGAATACTGTCACCTATTGGGGTCACTCTCAAGCTCATCACAAGTCCAGAGTAACATAACTGAAACCAGGTAATGAAGAAGTGTCTTGTTAAACATATATAAATTCACAAAGGGCAACTATTGAGAAAGGAATGACAATAATAATGCAGTACAACAAAATGCTAAAACTAGAGCCCCTCCAGGAACATCTAAACACAGTGGGAATCCTGACTTGCTCTATAGGCTTGGTGGTCCATAGTTCCATTCAAACCACTCCGTGATACAGCTCTCTATCTCCTTCTCCTTTCTCACAAACTACAATAGTTTCTGTTCCTTCCTACCAGGCCATCTCTTTCCAACACTCCATGCTCAACTCCAGGCTACTGAAGGGCATAAAGATTTCTCAAGGAGCTACTTCTGACTGTCTGACCTGAACCATTTTCTGGGTCAGGAATTTCCTATAGCACTCCTCACCCTCAATCCACTAGGTGTTCCCACAATCCTGAATCTCACTCTACCATGAAAGGGTTAGGCAACCCTTCATAGGCCTGCACAGTTTAAGTCTTGGAGATCCTTGCATAATGTAAGACTCCATACTACCAATTACTTGTGTGGGGGGATAGATTTTTTTTAATATAAATTGGTGAATGCAGTAGCGTGCTGTAATCAGCGCATGCGCCCAACCTCTCTTTTCTCTCTCCACTTATAGTCTCCTATTATAAAATCTTTTGTGGAAACATTACCTCTAGGTACCCCTCGCAATTTACACTTGGCCTCCCATTCAGGATGCTGCACAGTAAGTTATAATGCTGGCCCTGACTCTTATTAACTTTCAGTACCTAAACAATTATTTGAGCAATAATAATAGAATATCATTTCTTTTTGTTAAAACTGATGCCTATTGGTTCAGAAGGAGATGGTGAAGCTGAGAAGAGAGGGTTTAGTACAAAATATCAAAGTTCACTCCTGGAATTAGGAAGAGCAGTAGCGTAGAAGAAGATATAGCCTGGCCTCCATGGTGATCCAAGTTAACTGATGTAGAGGAAGACTTTGTTCACATCACTGGTGAGATTTTTTCTTTTTGTAACCAAATTTTTGGTTATATCAAATCTTTATTGAGATCACTGACTCCTAATGCCAGTAACTGGGATATATCTTAACTTTCCTGAGAAATACCCCACTGTGGTAGCATTCCACCCATCATGCCAGTTACTAGGGGTGTCTCCCTTTTTCTATCTGATGTCCCTCTGTTGATCTTATGGTGGAACCTTTTCTTCTCTTGATTAGAAATGCTTAATGGTTAATTCTGATAATATGCAGTAAATAATAAATGCTGGGTTATTAATTCTTGCATGATTTTTGTTGGGCTTCTTATGGTGAATTATATGAATGGTACGCAATGGAAATATTTCAGTGAAACACAGGTAATGACCTAATGAGCTGAAGACAAAGGATGGAGACCCAAATGAGGAACAATAATATGATCACAAGATCCACCTTTAACTCTGTTCTGGTCCCACTGAAACCAGAGATGACCGTTATTTAATGGACACTTGTCTTGTGCTCCTTGTTATTTTTGCTTAGCCTTAAAACAGCTACCATTTACCATAACATAACATAACAGTTACCAGGTGGTACCCCAGCTCTTCTTTATATGTTTGTGCTATTATTTTTCTTAACATCTAGCATTCCAAAACACCACTTTATGTCAAGTGTAGAAATGCTTTGCTGTACCATCATTGTTCTTGACTGAATTACATCAGCTCTATTCACAACATTTATTACAAGTGAAGTATTAACAGTGACCATTTTAGTTAGTTTGCTCCTGCTGAAGTTTGAAGTCTAGAGCCACGTAACCTTTCATGACCATCTTTAAGGCTGAGCCACTAATGTAACAAATCTCTGAAATTAAAATGACCAGAATACTCGCCTAAGCTTTTTATCCCATATAAGCTTATGCAATAGCAGGGATCCTCTGAAGCCAACAACACAAACATAAAGCCTTGCTGCCCAGCTGCCTGATTTGAAGTGCCCTCTTTTCACATGTGATATCTGTTATTCACTTGCTCAAATTTAGGCTGAAAATGTCTTTCTTTTTGTGTTGTTAAATGTAAAATTTGAAACTTTGCCTAACTCATAATTTTTACTCTGAATTATGCTATTTGTACTGTATTGTATATTCACTGCACAATTTGGTATTGATTTATCAATCACTTTATGCTGGTGGTTATTTTGAAATGAACTAAAACAAAGACATAGGCAATATACTTGAAACTCCGATTGTGTGCAACTAATGCAACATACTGTAACTGCTACTCTGCTCCACCAGTCACATTTCACACTATGATATGAGATATGAGCCGTATAGAATCAATGCCATATGTTATTGGAAGGCCTGTCAGATGTTAAGGTCTGAGGCCTTTGTGTGTTTAGGACAGCATGATCAATATCGAAGCACTTCAAGTTGTCTGTGCAATCCACCATTTTTCTCCCCATCACTCCTCACATTTTGCTGCTTGGCTGTTATCTGTAGCCTATTTGAGCCTGTCATGTTTTTGTTACAGTGTTTCGTTTCATTTTGCTTGGTTTGTGGGTGTGTTTGTGTGTGTCCTGCGGTGGGTTGGCACCCTGCCCAGGATTAGTTCCTGCCTTGTGCCATGTGTTGGCTGGGATTGGCTCCAGCAGACCCCCATGACCCTGTGTTCGGATTCAGTGGGTTGGAAAATGGATGGATGGATGGATGGATGTTTTCGTTATGATTAAGCCACTAATTGATAAATTAACTGTTTGAATAAAATCAGTGGTACTTGCTTGCTTTGCTTTTCTTTGTAAATTAATGGAAAGAATTATAAGGGAAAGACTGAGCAACACATGGCAAGAATAGGAGTCTTACTGAGCATTTAGCATGAGTTCAGAAGAGGGACACTATGTTTTACTATCATGCTGGAATTTTATGAGGAAGCAACAAAATATATGATCAAAGTGGAGCATATGATATTATTTATCTTGACTTTCAGAAAGCATTTGGTAAGGTCCTACATGAAAGGCTGGGCATCAAACTAAAAGAAGTGGGAGTTCAGGGTGTTGTATGTAGATGGGTGCAAAATTGGCTCAGACACAGGAAGCAGATGGTTATCGTTATGGTGTGAGGAATCCTATCAGAATTGGCTGATGTCAAAAGTGGTGTTCCACAGGGGTCAGTACTATGGCCGATACTATTTTTAATAAATATAAATGATTTCGATAGGAATATAAGTAACAAGCTGGTTAAGTTTTCAGATGATACCAAGATAGGTGGATTGGCAGATAGTGTAGAATCTGTTGAATCATTACAGAGGGACTTGGACAGTATACAGGCTTGGGCAGATTTGTAGCAAATGAAAGTTAATGTAAGTAAATGCAAAGTATTACATGTAGGAAGTAATAGTGTTGGGTTTGAATATACAAATGGGAGGTGTGAAAATCAAAAGTATACCTTTTGAGAAGGATTTAAGAGTAGAAGTGGACAAGACACTATCACCTACCAGACAGTGTTCAGAAGCCATTAAGAAGGCTAACAGAATGTTAGGTTATATAGCGCCCTGATGGGTAGAGTACATGTCCCAGGAGGTTATTCTCAAGCTTTATAACACACTGGTGAGGCATCATTTGGAGTACTGTGTACAGTTTTGGTCTCCAGGCTACAAAAAGGACATAACAGCACTAGAAAAGGTACAGAGAAGAGTGACTAGGCTGCTTCCAAGGCTGCAGGGGATGAATTATGAGGAAAGTTTAAAAGAGCTGAGACTTTTCAGGTTAAGCATAAGAAGAATAGCAGGAGACATGATTGAAGTGTTTAAAATTATGAAGGGAATTAATACAGTGGATCAAGACTGTTATTTTAAAATCAGTTCATCAAGAGCATGGACACTGGACACACAGCTGGAAACACACATTACTAAGTTTTTATTTATACAGAGAACAACAGACAAATGGAATAAGCCACCAAGTTGTGTGGCAGACAGTAAGACTTTAGGGACTCAACTTGATGCTTGTAACAGCCAATCCTAGAAAGTTAAAGTTTTGAGTTAAACTCATATCAAAGTTTGCTTAATTTGAATAGAATATCATTTCTTCCATAGTCATAGACAATGGTATACTCTTTTCCCCCTATAAGTTAGTAAGAGATAGAATCTTCTGGCTATCCATATTACTAACCGAGAATGCTAAACCGGATGATGGACGCAGGCACATCCGGCCATGGGCCGTAGCTGCAAAAAGACGTACTGCGCAGGCGCAAAAAGAGTCCGCGAGAGTCGGCTGAGGAGCCGAGAAAGGTGGACAAAAGAGGGCGAGAAAGGCGGATGAGGGGCCGCGAGAGGCGCAGGCGCAAAAAGAGTCCGCGAGAGTCGGAGAAAGGCGGAGAAAAGAGGGCGACAAAGGCGGATGAGGGGCCGCGAGTGGCGGACAAGACCACAGAAAAAAGGAGTGAGCACATGCAAAAAGGAGACGTGAGGCGCAAAGTCAAACGCAGGAAAAGCACGAAACACATTGCACACGAAACTAGACCCGAAAGAAAAAAAAAAAAAAAAAAAAGAGGCTCGCGCACAACAGCAAGACACCCCCCCCCCCCCCCCCCCCTACAGGCACCGGACGGGACACACACCAAGAGGGGGATTCAACAAGCCCATGGAACACAAAAAAAAGAACACAAAACCACACGGCAAGGAAGGCTACAACGGGCGTCTCACACAGCACAGGCAAATCGATTACAGCTCCAAAACAACACGTCCCAAATACTACATATGCAACAACGCGCCTCTCAAACGGCACAAGCAAAACATACACCGGGAAAATTCATTCGGATTAATAAATGTCATTTGCAATCATTGTCATTCAGTTCACTTCCCTGAAGAAACAACTGGCCATACAAGTAATAAATTTAGACGTTGTTGTCAAAAGGGTCAAATTAGACTGCCTTCTTTACATTCATATACTGAATATCTACAGAAGATTCTAACTGACGATGTACCTGAAAGTGAAATCTTTATCAACTGCATTAGATCCTACAAATCGGTATCCACTATGAACATTAACGGTGGCACTGCACGTGACATCCGTCTTCAAAAAATGTTGTTTATTGATGAATGTACAATGGCATGAAGTCACTTACTCAACACCATTCATAAACTTCTACAAACGTTTATGAATAATAATATTCGATTTGGAGGAAAGGTACTTTTATTAGGAGGAGATTTTAAACAGTGATTAGCTATTCTTCCAGATCCCATGCACTCAGCTATTGTTCAGTGCACCTTAAAATACGCAGACAATTGGCATTGCTTTCAAAAGATACAGTTAGTAAAAAAGATACGATGTCCAGAACCAGATCATAACAATTGCTTATTACAACTGAGAGATGGTACACTCACCAATACAGATGGACTTCAGCCACATATTATTACAATTCCTCAAGCCTTTATCTGCGACGACTTAGTTACAGAGAGATTTGGAACAGCAATCTCATTAGACCAAATGCCCCTTTTAACACAACGCACTATATTATGTCCAAAAAATATTAATGTGGAAAACATAAATACCCAAGTCATTCCATTACTTCCTGGAGAGACACAACTCTTTCTAAGCTCTGACAAAGTTGACTCTGATCACGATAATGACCATCTTCATTGACCTTACAAGTTCTGACCTGGAATTACCTTTTACACTTAAACGGCGTGTACAAAGAAATTTTCCAATAAACCTTTACACTGTGCCACACACTTTATTGTTTGCTTTCTATTTGCATCATCTACACCGTCACACTATTCTATATCTCATTCATACATCACGCTCTTTGTCATTCCCAACACCAGGGGTTGGCGAGCGAAGCGAGCAGGGGGCGGAGCCCCCTAGTAACTGAGAAACAGTGTGATAATAGATCTAGTTGTGTTTAGAACAGGTCCCAGCAAACAGGGACTTGAAAGACCCATTTTCAAGTTAGAAATGGAATAAGCATACAGTTTTCTGACTGTTTTGAAATGGTTCAGAAATGATAAGTGAATAGTAACAATTTAAGATGTAACAAGATTAAGCTTAGAACTGAACTTTTCTTATTATAAATTTTTCCATTTTTTGCTATATTAATTTTCTTTTTTGTGTGAACTGTTTTATTTTGAAACTTAACTAAACACTTTAAAACGAAAATATTTTGTCTGTGGAATCATTTCTGCGCGTCAGGCCTTTGTTGAATCCCATTTTTTAAGTTAGAGCTGCTGAACTTTGGTAACTTTGGGAAAACGCAGCTACAATGCTATTTTAGAAGAATTAAGTGGATAGGACTAGTGATCTTTGTTGGGCTGAATGACCTGTTCTTGTCTAGATTGTTCTAATGTTTTCACCTCTGTTCAGTATTTGTCTGCCTTTTATATATATTATGTTCATTCATGACAAGAACGGTTGCTTGATTCAAGCAACTTCCTTACCTGTAGCTTTGTTTGTATGTTCCAGTTCAAATTTCTTGAACTCCTGCTGTCATGATTGTCATAATTATGGATGCTTGCATGGTACTTCTCTAAACATTTACATTATATCATTAGTGCACAGTACATTTTTCTGTACTCTTTGTATTATGAAGTTTTCAGTTATGGTTCACTTAGATTTTTTTTACGATTGCCTCTGAATGAGTACATTTGATTTATTATTTTTATTTATGCTGCAATGACATCTTTGTTTAGATATGCAAATTTACACTTTGGGTTCTGTTGTTAAGATGTGGTTCTGGGTAGCAAGGGAGCAAAATGTTCAGTAGTAAAAATGTTTCTTTCATTCTTAACTTTGTGCATGAGTATTGATGAGGGAGAGGGAGTGATCCATCCATAAATCAATTCACTGAACTAACTTTGATCTCAGATGTTGGTGTTGGTGCCCATCTTACAGGATCACATGCATGTTAGGAATCAAGCATGGACAGGATGCCAGTTCATCTCAAATCATTCTAACAGTTATTCATGCTGGGCCCATTTATAACTACCTCTTTATTTCAGGAATAATTATGTGTCATATTCAAAACACACTGAAAGACTCTCAAAAGCAAGTTTGTATTAATCACGGAACATGAATCATGAGTGTTTCTCTTCAGTTGTATAATCCTCTCCTGGATGTCCTTCCATACTCTAAAATTTTCTTTTCTTTCTAAGTTATGGGGATGATAATCACAAGGCATTAAAAGATTCTCCTAAACACAGGATGTGAAACATCTGCAAACATACTCCTTCAACAACAACAATTTATTTTTGTATAGCCCAAAATCACACAACGAATGCCACAATGGACTTTAACAAGCCTTGATTTTTGACAGCCTCCCAAAAAAAAGCCCTTGTATTGAAATAAAATGGAGAGAATTATTGGGAAAGGAAATTCAGAGAGAGACCCCTTTCCAGGTAGACTGAAGGAACAATGGGTGTCAAAAAATGAGGTAAATGCAGTACACAAAACAGAATACAAGTAATCCTCTTCACAGGGTTAGTTGGCTGAATTATCATTGCCACCAAAGGAATACAATGCAATAGTGCAAACTACATACTGTACGAAAATGCAAGAATACATTATATTACTCACTAAATACAGAACTATCACATATGAGGATACAAATTTGTTCAGAGTCCTGGAGACCTCAGCCAACAAGCCACCTCCTCTCTGCTGGACATTCCATGGCTGAGTCAGTACTGGGCCAGATATATGTAATGAAAGGACCCTTCTACCTGATGATTTCAGTGCTCCTTTATCTGAGATTACTTTTCCATAGGCAGGTAAGCAACTTGGCAGTAGAGCAGTGGAAAATAATTGTTTGTTCTTTTGCTCTATCTAATTGCTTGGATCAATCCTGGATTAAAACCCCCACAGCCTCCTGGGTAATTTACCACTTTAATAGAGTGTTAATCAAACTGTTAACAATCAAGCACATGAAGATTAGATTGTTTCATCCATCCATCCATCCATCCATTTTCCAACCCGCTGAATCCGAACACAGACCCACACACCAAGCAACAATGTAAATTGATGAAAGGCCCCTTGTCTTCATGGGTCCCTGGCGCACACCCAGAATGTCCTGATGGTAAATTCACCCCTGACCTGGAGTTATTGATGTAAATGGGAATGGGGAGAAAGTGCTGAAGTAAAGTACCTGACAATGTGTGGCAAGTGTATGGAATTTGAAGAATTCTGGTAAAGAATACATAATAAAAGAGTAAAAATGGTCAAAACAGGGTTGCTTAAGAAGCTATCAAATCAAAACAGTGAAGAAGATAATGGCACAAATAACACAAAATAAAGTGATGGATGCAGATGAAAAGTATAATAATGAGAGAGAGAGAGATAGAGAGATGAATGTGATGAAATTGACAGTGTTTGTGGCCTGTCAAAATTTATCTTTGCTGACAGTGTTAACTTAACACCCTCGTTCTGGCTTAAAGCTCAGGAAAGCAGTCTCACCAGCCCACACTGGGTCCACAATCAGATATCATGAGATCTTGTTGATCACATGCTAAATCCCTGAAATTTGTGTGCCGTGTATACTGTACATACATTCATATAATATGGCAGGTGGAAAGGGGTGTGTGTACTTGAAAGGAGCCCACTAATAAGCTTGCCCAGTTCAAACACCTTGCTCCACCTCCTCCTCTGCTGCTTTCAGGTAATTCCCAAAGTATGACAACATGTTGTACAAGAATTAAGAGGATGTAATTATGCTAAATAATGATTCTTTTTTAAGATACTGTATTATTTAAATGGTATGTTAATGATTACCTCATGCCAACATGTTATATTCCATTTTAAGGAAAGGATTGACCAAATATTTATTAAATTTGCATTGAGATAGTTGTCAGGTGTCTGAGTGGAGTTAAGTCTGCCTTCATTCTATCATTGTACTGTATATTGTAATTTTCCAACTAGACAAGCACAACGGAGCTGCAGAACTGTGCAAACACTTCCATGCTGTGCCCACAGAAGATGTCACGTGGTATGAGGATGTGTAATGGGTAAATTTTTTGTTGGAGATTTGAAGGAGTCCAGAAATAGCTGGAGGAAGGGGGACAGTAAAAGAGTAGGGGTAGTCAGTAAGATTAAGGAAAGAACATATTGTCAGGACGCTGATGGTTCCTTATTTTGATGACCCTAACAGCGGGAATAGGAGGGTCCACAGGTTCAGGAGGGGTAAATAAACGTTCCTATGGACTTGCCTGCAAAAACACAGCATGCCACACCTTTGATTTCAGTACTTGTTGCAATATTTTTATATATGTTAAATAATATTTCTGTGTTTCTTTTTTAAATTATGGCAACTCAGCCCAACAATGCTTGTTAATCCTACTCATATGATTTCTCTAAATAATAATAATGACAGTTGATTACTGGAGCTCACCAGTGTATTCCTATCCAGAACACTACTTGGTCATTTATTCCATGTATCCATGGTTCTCTGTGAGGTGGAAAACTTTCTTAGATTTGTGTGAAATTTCCCCATAAGTAGATTCCATTTGTGTTCCTGCCTTTATAATTTGTTTTAGCATGGTTCGCTCATAATTTGTAAGTGCACTTAATAAGAATCAA